>NC_142710.1:15803877-15977210 GCF_055471065.1 Atractosteus spatula | reverse complement strand
ATGATATTTGAGCCTCACGTCAAATAAGATTCTACTAGCAGTATTTTCCCTAACTGGACAACTAACACATTAACAGTTTTTAGAAACAAAACTTACTGCCTGTCAAATCAATGCAACATCCATTCATCAGTAAGTCTCCCACTCACTTTCCTTACAGCAGCATTACAGTGATTAAACTATTCCATTAAGGACTCTCCCATCAATGGGGCCATTTTAATTTTCTTACGGCTTGACAGCTCACCATGGCATCCTGTCTCCATTCCAAAGTTCTCAGCCTAATCTCGAGCAGAAGCTCGATAACCTTTTCTTCTCTAAAGGGGCAGTAACCCGTGCGAGGAAGAATTATGGCGCAAGTTGAAACTTCAGCAAAAACTGGGATTTCTTAAGACTACTTCCCTGTATCAGAGAGTGAACAGTGAACATTTACTCTGAAGGCATGGTTTTCTATAATACTAGATAGGTTCATTCCCACTGGTGATCCGTTCCAAGGTTAAGCAGCAACATTTGTTGTGAAAGACACTTTGGCCGTGTTTAAGAAAAGAATGCTGCCAATATATTAAGGTCACTAAAAAAAACTGACGCCGTGCCTCATAAACTAAGGCTTTTATTAACTATTAAGGTTTAAGCCTTAGTAAAGAGTCAGTCATTTCAAAATTTTCACATGTGCAAATGGGATAATCTGTAGGGTCAGTGCCAGAAACAGATCAAACTGCGTTTAACAAATCAAGACTTCTGAATATACAGTAGATGTTAGATATATACCGCACAACACATGCAAACACATTTATAGGTTTGGTCTGAGAGAAACTGAAATGTTGTCAGTGTGTATAAATTTAGTCGCACAGCAAAGCTGAAAAAAATGAATGAAGTGCAATGAAGGAAAAAAAATTTTCAACTGTTTAGTCACTCTCTCCGATACCAGAGTCTAGGCGTTGGCAAAAGTATTCAAACCCATTTCTAACCGCTTTCTCATTTTAGAGCAAATACACGTGTATTTGATTAGAGGCGGGTGTCAAGGGTGTAACCTCAGGCATGCTGCAGAAATGCAAGTGGAGCTGAAATATCCAACTTCACTGCTCCTGGGAAATGAAATACACATCAGAAATCCGAGGAAGAGAGTTAGAATGTCTTCATCACACCTCACTAACAGAGCACAAAGCTCCTTCATTATGAAACCAGCTGGGATTTGAAGACCAGTAACCAGGAAAAACAGCTAGAAGTTTATCTGATCGTAGTGTGAACAGAGAGACTCGCTCATTTTCACATCACGTGGCAGATGGGAGTCTGCTCCTGCTCGGTTACTCACCGAACGCACGAGTGCCACTGCCACACCCACAAGCCTGTGGATCCACTGCGTTGTGGCCAACCAAGTCCGCTCCACTAGGCAGGGGACGGCACTCCACACCCACAGGTGCTTCACAGGGAAGGAGTCCGAGCGAAGCTCTAGTTTAAGCCCTGGAACAGGCCAATGCCGTCTGTACTTACAAAGTTATTACAAAATGTTAAAGAGGACATCATTCCAGGCAGAAATTGCCTCTGGAGGTCCGTGACAGATGGGAGCACTCAGAGGTTAAACAAAACAAAGAAAGAGAAATATGGCGTAACACTAGCATGCCAATCACAGTGATCCATGCTCTCATTTCAAAGTGCTAATGGTACAGAAGATCCCAAATTGGATTTAATGTAAACATTAGGCCAGCTGGCAGGCCTGCAGGCTTAGCCCTGGTCACAGAAACAATACAATCAGGACAAAACAGAGCTCATATTCAGTCGCCAGACACAAACGAGGCACTGAGCTCAGACACCGGCACCACCGGGAACAGAAAGGAACAGCAGGTGGACTTCAGGAAGTTGCATTACCACAGTCCTACTAGTAATACTACAGTACAGTACTTTATGCTTTCTGTCACAATCATTTAATAATAGCCTCAGCCAAATTCAGTAGTAATTATGCCCAAGCACTTCTTGAGCAAAATTTCAAATTCATTTGGATGAGGTTATTATACAACTCGACTTTGATGCATAAACAAAGGAACTGGAGCGGTGCAGTGGCTCTGTGGCTAAGGATCTGCGCCTGTGGCAGGAAGGTTGCCGGTTCAAATCCTGCGGCCGGCAGAGGAATCCTACTCCGTTGGGCCCCTTAACCCCAACTGCTCCAGGGGCGCCGTATAAATGCCCTGCACTCTGACCCCAAGCTTCTCCCTCCCCATCTGTGTGCCTGTGTGTCTCATGGAGAGCAAGCTGGGGTATGTGAAAAGAAATTCCTAATGCAAGAAATTGTATATGGCCAATAAAGTGATCTTATCATTTCTCCTACACTAAATTAGTATACTGATCCATAGCACAGGTAAAAAGCAGGAGCTTCAGCAGGAAGAAACGCACTTCAACTACACGGCAAGCTGCTGACATGCTCCCACAGCACAGCAGAAAAGTACAGAGAACATAGTGGCCCGCAAACACCCCCACTGAAGATATGATCTTCAGCATCAGGAAAATCAGATTTCCAGCTAGTTGTGAGTCAAGAAGGGCTCCAAAGATATGTCATAAACCAACTAATAAAAAGATATAAAAGATATATTTCATAGACTAGTTAATAAATAGTTGGTTTTGGGAAAGCTTGTGGATTAAATGGATTAGGCTTCACATAACAGGCAATTACCGGCTCAGAAACTGTCATTTTTGTGTTAAAAAAAATCTCAGCAAAGCCCAAAAACAGCTTCATATTTTGACAGCTGAAAGTGCTGCTCCCTAATATCTACCATGACACAGCAGACAAAGAGCTACTGCCTATAAGATGGAAGCAAATAAAATACAGCCTCTATAATTATCACACTCTATCAGTACCTGCCTGACCAAACCGCAGCAGGACTCTTGAAAGAGCAAAAACAAAGGCACATTACAGCAGCAAGCAAATGGCATAGCACTGTAGTACCTTGCTGTCCTCTCTTCTACAGAGAGACGTAACTCGCTGGAAGCAGTAGAAGATACGATATGTACAGTATTGCCAAAGGAACTGGACAGTCACCAAGTATGCAGGGACTCATTTCTAACTATAGATTTGGTGTCTAGCAGGATGTTAGGTCTACATTTGCAGCAATCACAGCTCGGACCCTGTTGCTAACATGAGCCAAAAGCACTTTCGTTAGATAGGCCAGAGGTGCCCCATCCTCAACGAGGTACAGCTGAACTCTTAACAAGCTAAGCCAGCTGGTTACTGGCTTAACTGGACCAATTTAGCAGCATCTCCCAGCTCTTCATGTGCTGCTGCTAAACTCTGAAAACCTGCAGTGACACCGGCCGAGCAGGACCAGAACTAGACTCCTCTGTGATGGACTATTCCTCTCAAATTTGAGCTTTGGAGCTTTTAACCCTCAGATGTTGTCCCAAAACAACTCAGACCTGCTGTGCCACATCTGCACACATGTGAGAGCCGAGCAGAAATGCTACTCATACTCAGGCCTGTACTTGTCCCACGGAGCAGAACGTTAACAGTTAACTCCACTCCTCACAGCCCAAACACATGCCATGCTGACATGGAGAGAGAGAGACGTCTCCACACAGGACTAATTCCACACCAGGAGCCACCCACATCTGCAAACTGAGCACTGCCCACAAGGGTCAGCTCTGGGTCTGACTGACACAGATGAAGGCATGACTTCTAGCACCTGTATCTGAAACAAGGTCCACTAATGCACCAACTTACTAAAAGCCATGAGCCGCACTTAGCGCCGACATCTTTTACCTGTAGACATCTATGGAATTCCAGACCAGCAACATTACCTACCCTCTTGAAACAGTTAAGTAAAAAGAACACTTTCATAAATAACTTCACTTCAGGTACAAGTGCCAGAGGCACTGCAGGACCCTGTGTGAGAGGCTGAGCGATCAATGGCTGATTAGTGCTCTCTCTGTGATGCGCTACACAGGCCACTCAGCACAGGACTGGTGCCAGAGAAAGCCTTCCTCACCTTACAATGTGGGAGACGGGGCCTTATCAATACAGGGGATATCACTATCTTGAAACCTGCTTAGATTACTGCTTTTCAGTGCTCTTGATAAAGGTGCTGCATAACAGGAACGCAGCCTGTACAGATATCATCTCAGCCTGCAAAGTCAAAGTCCTCAAGGATCAAGCTACCTCTAATATTCCAGTTCAAACTAGCAAGAGTCTCCTAAAACAAAAGGCACCACAAACAATACCTAGTCTATCGACAAAAGGAGATTAAATAAGTAACATTTAGCCTACTTTAATGCTTGTGGTCTTGAACATTAAAGTTTTTCCTTTATTTTTCACATGTAGCTTGAAGCAAGTCTAACTCTTAATTATAAATATTATTGTAAAATAAAAATATATAATATAAAGAGACGTTTAATGTCTGCCGACTATGAAAGGGGTCTTGAAAACAGTCAGCCATGAGATAACACACGTAATCTCAGTTTTACATGGCTCTGTGCGAACTCGGATTAACTCGCAGATAGATCAGAGTGTATTTAATAGCTTGTCAAGAAGGTGAAAAAAAACGTTAAAATGTCCCCTTTAAGAAGCGAGAAATAAACGGATAACACGCCAATGAACTGTGCTCTGGGTCCCTGTACACTTGCACACACGAAAATACAAGAATCGCTTTTCGACAGAGCCCTAGTAGATAAAAAGTTTCTAATAGTACTGTCCCGGAATTAAAGGACTAGAACTTCGCTTTCTCATTAGGTGAATCGTGAGAGTGCGGGACGTTATTCACCTTCGTTCACGGCTCTCTTTTCCGTGGGCTAAGTGAACGAAAAACAGCAGCACTCATGAGATAATAAGCAGCCCTAGCCAAAACAAAAAATGATTTTAAAAAGTAATAACTGGATCGCAATTAAAATGACTGGGCTTTCCCCCAACGTCTAAATGAGCTTCAGCGAGAGCACCTGTACGGTAAGAAACACCGAGGTATTTAAACTGAGGAAGTGAACACGAAGACTGCTGTGACACTATCACTTTCCATGAAAGACTAGAGTCCAGCCCTCGTACAACACGGGATACCTTTCCACCGGGGAGGAGAGACTTTCCCCTCCGGGGAACCGATACAGCGCTGGGGCTCCCGCAAGCACCCCCACACACACACACTCCGGTGTGCGACGCTTGAAAGCTGTTGTAAAACGAGGGACCAGACCTCGTTTACTCTTTACACCCCGGGGAGGCGACCTGGACCCGCGGGGCCGAGGGTCCGAAGCCCCAGCGGGGCGGTGCTGTTGTCCCGCCGAGTCAGGTACCTCACTCGGACTGCCCCAGCAGCGAGCCCCGCTGTATGTACAGATCGTTGTTTTAAAGGAGAACTCGATATAAATTTGACTTACGTTTAAATGAGAAAAAAAGAATTAACGGAAACGCTAAAGGCCAACGGCATTCAAGCTCCTCTTCAAATACTAGGTTTTAACCAGGCAACGGACGACGGTTTAACCATTTATTAAAATAAAAGTATTGTACAAAACAAAGAGAGTTCCCAAATGGAGCATGCAGTCATATAACTGCACAGAGGAGCAGACCCATCTTCCAGTTTTGTTAGAAAAGCTTTTGTATGTGTACGAATTGCGCTCGGCAGCCACCTTTCACCAACAGCCCCCATCGAGACGCGAAACAAAACGAAGACCGTTTACGTACCGCGACACTCAAATAAACAGTGAAATAAAGCAACCGATTAAAAATCAGAGCTAGTAAGTGAGAGAGGCTGGAAGTGCACTAAGACAATTCGGGTGCCCACCCAAACCAAGCTCACTACCAGGAGGACAGGACTGAGTTACTCACCCGAAGCGTCTGCTCCCTCGACAACCGTAATCACAACTGATGAAGTAATCTTCTCACATGCTGCTGTGCGACCTGTTCCCGGAGCCCCTGACAGTCGGAGAGTTTCTCCAAATCATTGCTCTCTGACTGAACGAACATGCTCCGACTGCCCACCGTAAACAGGAACTGCGAAGTTATTTCACAGGAAGACGGCGCCGCCAAGGCCGCTCTGAGAGGGCGAAGACGCAGAGCCCTTAAAAAGGGCGACCTCTGTTGGTCACTGGGGCACAGGCGTGATGGTGGGAGAGGATTTTAATTGTATCTTAGAGCACACAGACAGGCAGACTAGATAAAATTGGATGCCAGCTCAATGGATCTCCAAAATTGAGTAAAAGACTTTAAACTCTCAGATGCTATAGATGCATCAATCCCAAAACAGCAGGATATACATGGTCAGGGAGGAACAGCAGCTCCAGAATTGACTATTGCTTTGTCTCGGAGAGTTAAATTTGTTGGGGTCACTCTTCAGCCTGTCTTCTCCTCGGATCATTAGGCTTTAGGGTGCAGAGTGGAACTCCAGGGCGGGACTGTCTTTGGTTTCAGGCCTCTGGCCTCCCACTACAAGGAGAAACTGACAGAGTGGCTGTCCTTGCGGTGCCTGTATGGGTCAGTAGGAGAGTGGTGGGAAGAGGTGAAGGTGAGGATAAGGGCCTTTTTCGTGGCTGAGGGGAGGAAGGCCACTGCCAGACGGAGAGGAGTGCTAGCCAGGAAACAGAGGCAGCTGCACCATTTCTACATGATGTAGAGATGGAAGAAAATGAGAAGTGTACTTGCTTCTTTTTCAGGAAAGTGGTAGGCTCCAAGTCTGTCATGGAGAGAGTAGTTGATGAGGAGAGAAGAGAGAGGACAGACTCTAGTGCTATCCTCTCCTGCATCGAGGCCTTCTACTCAAGACTGTACAGCTCTACAGAGGTAAAGGATGAAGAAATTCATTTTTTTACCTCAAAGCTAGAAAACGTTTTGAGTGAAGAAGATAGGGAAGTACTTGAGAGGGATTTGACAGTAGAAGAGCTGAGACAGGCTATGGAAAGCTTACAGAAGGGAAGAACTCCGGGTGCTGACAGGCTCCCAAAAGAATTTTATTGCACCTTTTGGGACGTGCTTAAGGATCCGCTACTGCACCTATATGAGGAAAGCTTCAAGACAGGATTGCTGCCTGACCTGTTTTGGAAGTGACGCAAAATGACTCAAACAAATGCACCTGAACAAGATAACTTATTGTTATGTAACTGTTGTTACAACTTGTTTAATCTTAACGAGATTCATTCATATATACTGTTCTAAGTGTATATATATATTAATGTAAAGTTTTCTATTTTGTGATTATCTGTATTTATTTGTGGAAAGTGAATAAAGTTCTTAAAAATCGAAATCTGCTGGTCACTGGGGGGACAGGGACGGGCTGGCGCAGATTGAGGTCCTGCAAAGTTTGTGCTCCTCCTCCGCAGTGCGCAAAGGGCTCACGGACAGCCAGGTCCATACCAAAGGAGGGTGTATGGTGGTTATTCCCTGAAAGAGCGTCCATCGGCTGTTGACCAGGGCCAGTCCAGCGACCTGGGGTTAAGTGGTCATTAGAGAGTTTATACCAGTGATTGGTGCATTTTAATTGTAAATTAGTCAGCAAATGACAACCAAAAACCCCTGCAGCTCTCCAGGCCCAGGGTGGAAGACACATGAGCCAAACAGCACAGAATGTGACACTCTATTTATTACATTCTGACTTGTTTGGATATAATATATATATATATTAATGTAAATTAACAAGTAATAGGTTTATTCCATGCTGAAAAAAAGAAGAAAGAGAACACAACGTTTCGGCCGTGGAGCCTTCTTCAGGTGTGAGAGAGACAGGGCAGTGGGCAAAGGTAAAGTAGCGGGAGAACAAAGGCTGGGAGGGAGGAGGACTGAGAGGCAGGAGCAGGGGACAGAAAGAGAGGCCAATCAAGAGGTGTGAAGTCAGAATGGGTGCAAAGAGGTGTGGAATGAAACTTCCAATGAATGGAGAAAATTTAAAAGAACAGTAGTCTGTCGTTAAGAGAAGGGAGAATGTGTGATCCTAGCTGCAGAATTATTTTGGTTTCGGTGGTCTTTCTGATGTATGAGTTCGGAAAACCGTCTTTGAGAACACAAACGGAGAGATTAGAGTGGTCGTGGCCGTCAGAGGTGAAATGAGAAACAATGGGCTTGGAGAGATCTTTAATCTTCACAGCCCTGACGTGTTCTCTGAAGCAGTCTCCGAGTCTCCTTCCTGTTTCTCCAATGTAGATGGCTGGGCATTTACTGCAAGAGATACAGTAAATAAGGTTGCTGGAGGTACAAGATGCTGTCTGGGTGATCGGAATTGTCCTGAGGGGCCTTGAATGAGTGTGGTGGTGGCTGTGTACTTGCAGGTGATACAGCGAGCTCTGTTGCAAGGGAAAGTGCCTGGTGTGGATGGTTGTTGAGGGCGGTCAAGGGAGCTGTGAACAAGGAGGTTACGCAGATTAGGTGGTCGGCGATATGAGATGATAGGGCGATCAGAAAAGAGGGCCCCAATGGAGGGATCATCCTGTAGGATGGAAAAGTTGTGGTTAATGGTCCTGGGGATAGGAAGTGTGTTGGGGTGGTAAGGAAGCACCAAAGGAATGCGGTTGTTACGGCGGGAGTTCCTGATCGGGTTGATGGTCCGGGGGGTGTTTTTGGCTCAGCTACCCACCTAAACTATTAATGTAAATTAGTCGTGTGTAATTTACAGCGAGGATTACATTGCGCTTTTACTTATAAACTATTTCATATACCTGGGTTCATATACCTTCTAGAACGCAGACTCATGCAATTTTTACTCTGAAACCTCTGCGATCATACTCAGGTCACAGGTGACTTATCTTGGCCATATAGCACACAGCCGTTTCCAGACTAAGTTTCAAAATTCTCGGCTGCACACACCTTAATATAACTTCTGTTTTTAAGCACCAATTTTGTGGGTGAGAGGAAATTGGAGCAGCAGGGGAAATCCCAAACAAACATTAAGAGAACATGCAAACTCCACATGGAAGGCCGAGGTGTGAAGTAGCAATTAGGGCTCTAGACTCCAGACTAGATGGAAGTAGGACCCCAGGGTGTTGCTATTATACCCTAGTACTTTGCTGAGGGGCACCATTTAGTGCTCTGCTGTCTAAATTTGGGGTGGTGTGGTGGCTCTGTAGCTAAGGAGCTGTGCCTGTGGTTGGCAGGTTGCCAGTTTGTATCCTGTGGCTGGCAGAGGAATCCTACTCTGTTGGGCCCCTGAACAAGGCCCTTAACCCCAACTACTCCAGGAGCGCTGTGTAAATGGCTGACCCTGCACTCTGACCCCAAGCTTCTCTCCCTGTCTGTGTGTCTCATGGAGAGCAAGTTGGGGTATGCAAAAAGACAAATTAATACAAGAAACTGTGTATCGACAATAAAATGATCTTAATCTTAAATAACTTCTCCATCTCTTGAAAATGGACACTTGTTCTCAGCCGACATGTCTAATTAAAAAAAAGTGATTTTGAAACTCTTTACCTGTTGTTTACTGCTTTTGAAGTTTATGTAATAAAATGGCTCATAATTACTGTTGTTTTCCAGTTCAGACTAATTGAAACCATGCATTGGCTTTTAGATATGCTGTGAGGGTTACTTGATGTCTGGAGGGTTATAAGCAGCATCAGCACTTCAGTAATTACTGCCTTATAGACTTTTATCAAGAGAGAAAATGGAAGTGTATTTTGCCTTCTTCCTTGTAATTATTGTTAGGTGGAGTATTTGGACAATTTTAAATAAATTGTTTATTGAAAACATTTTTACATACAGCAGGAGAATAACTCTGATTCCCTAGTTAGTTATTAATTATACTTTTAGTATAGTTATATTATTAGTTATACTTAGTTATGTTTTCTTTTACTCTCCAAACTGACAGGCTGTTGAAAACTTTTGAGCAACTTTTTTTGCTCTCAATGTTGTTCACCCTCTCCTCAGCCAAAATATGAATGTATTCCGGACATAGCTGTTTTTCGATCATCTCCCTTTATTCCAGTCAGGGAATCTAAACAGTTAAAGGTTATTTTGAGCTGCAACAAAATGTTGGCACTGAGAGACTGGGTATTAAGAAGGGACTTTTTGCAGCACTGCTCAAGAGGTCAAGTTACACCTGTTCGTAAATATCCCTCTCCCAGATACTGCAAAATCTGAAATAAATAAGCTGTAGGAAATAGGGAAGAAGAATTTAAAATACAGTAATACTTAAAGCATGTCAGTGGCAGAAAGCAGTACGTCTACTGGATTGGAGGCACCCTCTGAAGACTGCAGCAGCAGTGCTCAGCCTGGCAGTCCCTCTGTAAAAGAGCTGGAGGACCTCTTGTACAGCGGTAAATCCTCCTGTAACCATGTCGATGAGGTGTGGCCCAACCTCTTCCTTGGGGACATGTGAGTATGACTGCAAGCACTGCTGTGCTAACCGTGTCTGGAAAAATACTAAAGTCAAATGTATTTACAGTGCACCTGTTCCTGAATTTTTGTTTTTTTTAAATCTCTACTTTTGTTACAGAGAACTACCAACTGTTGCCCTCTCAAAGTATACAAAAAACAATCTCTGTTATAATCATACTAAAGCTTGTGTTTTCAAATGCCCTGTAAATGGTGTCACTTCCCACAGTTTCTTTATGTGTGCTGGTTGCTTAACTTTGTGGGAGGATCTCGCCACAGTACATCCTGTTACTGCTCTGCCCTGCCTGTGAAAGGTGTGCAGAGCTCTTTCTTTCTCTTCTACGTTTCTGTTGTAGGTTTGTGGCCCATGACAGATACAGGCTGTGGAAGATGGAGATCACTCATGTCCTCAATGCTGCTCATGGAAAGATGTACTGCCAGGGAAATCATGATTTTTATGGTACAACCATAGACTACTATGGAGTCCCAGCTCATGACCTGCCAGAGTTCAACCTGTTCCCCTTCTTCTACCCCTCTGCTGAGTACATACACAAGGCTTTGAGCACTCCAGGGGGTAAGGACTGCCTTCACTCAGCTCTTGATGAGTGTGTGTGTGTGTGTGTGTACTGGTGCCTCTTTAAACAAGGAATCTGAAATCCCTCCAGTTAAAGCTAACTGGATCGTAAAAGTCCTCCCTTTCATGAAGAACTGGTCATATTTACAAAGCGAAGAAAATTAAAACAGTCTGAAAAAAAAAGGACCAAACGTGAGATGTGAGGCAGGTGTGTAAGTGATACATTTGTTGATCTTATCGTTATTGGGCTAAGAAATGGAAACGTCCTGCTTGCTGTGCTTCCTCTGCAGCCAGAGTGTTTGTGCACTGCGCGGTGGGCGTGAGCCGGTCTGCCGCCCTGGTGCTGGCCTACCTGATGATCCACCACCATCTCTCATTGGTTGATGCCATCAAAGCAGTAAAGGAGAGCAGGTGGATTTTCCCCAACAGAGGATTCCTGAAACAGCTGAGGAGCTTGGATATGAAATTACGCCCACAAAGACACTCAGCCGAGGGGAAACCATGACTACTGCATCAACTAGCGATTTCAATCATTTCAGAATTAATGTGCTCGATAAACAAAGATTGAGCATGTTGTGGAATTAAAGGACAGAAAATCTACCCAGTGGACTTCTTCAGAATCAGAGGGCACGAGTGGAAATTGTGTGGAAGTGCATTTAAAACCCAGAACAGGCAGCACGTACTTACCCAAAGAGTTGTGGGAGTGTGGAACAAGCCGACTATTCATGTTGGTGAAACCGATACACTAGATTCTATCACGAAACAGCTGGTTGAGATCTTTGGACTAATTAAGTACTAATTACCAAACAGGCTAGATGGGCCCAACGAACTCCTCTCGTTTACAACCATTTTTAATCTGACATAAAAACTCTAATCTTTACTGGAGTAAGATTTGGATATCGTTTCCCACTGTTTCACTCCTAATTTTACGTTTTATTTTCTGAAAGCAAGAGCTTTCTTTTCTTCACATGGAACACACTGGAAACTGTTTCTCGTCACCCACCTTAAAGGGGGTCCTTCAGAAGGCCAACTGCTTCTCCAGTGAGATTAAGTCGGACTAAGCAAACAGGCTACAAAGCTCTTGAAATAGCTCTTGAGCTGTATCACTTGTTTACACACTGGAGGGCCAGTGTGTCTGCAGGTTTTCAAAGTCCTTTTAAAACAGCAGCTCCTCGAGAGCTGATAGACACTGCTAGACCAGTTCAGTTAAGCCCATAACCAGCTGGTTTGTTTTTGCTATAAGCAGAGTTGGAATGAAAATCCACAGACACATTGGTCCTCCAAGACCAGGTTTGGCCAGCCCTGCTCTAAGAGTTTACTTTAACTGTGTTGTCCTTCCATTATCTTTAGCATTCTTAACATTAGCTGTCTAGTTTTTGCTGTCCCCTATTCTCCTCTCCTGCGTTTTCCCTCCCGAGGGTGTACTGTGTGCGATGTACCCTGTGCTAAATCCAGTAACAGGACGGTGACATTCAATAAACACCTGTTCAAATGAATCAGAGGCTGCGAGGAAGAGATGAAGGGAATTGATGCCAGGAACGGCCTCTTGTTCAGCCAGAACCGAGAAGCAAATGGCATCCTCAGGAGAATGGCGAACCGGCCTGCTTTGTGTCCGGGACCTGGAAAATATTCTGGACACCTGCAAACTAGAGCTGACTCAAGTAGACGAGGTCTGGCCAAACTTGTATATTGGAAACGTGTAAGTACGGAGCTTTCTGAAAGTCCACAATCGTAATATGTCAGCTGTTCTGCTCTTGGCAGCAGAGATATTCGAGCTTATTCTTATTTTGTCTGTCTGTGCAGTTTTTGAGAGACAGAGTTGAGAGTTAGTACTTGGTGTTACTGTCCTTTATGTCTTTTGGTTCCCTTTCTGTGCCACTTGAGCTAGTTTCTCTCTCGCTCGGGGAAGGCCTCTACGCAGACTAGTATTGCAACATCACACAGAGCCAGCTGACAAAACAGCACTGTTAGGAAAGTAAAAATCAAACAAAGTTCACTCTCTGTTTTGCCAGTCTGTGATGTTCAGGTCCCCCGTTGCTTTTCGTTGTGCTTTTAAATAAACACTTGTTAAAGAACAGCGTGGTTATTAAACCGCACCATTTTCTGCTTCTGTATGCTGTGATATAGGGACTAAATAACGCTTACTGACAAGAACACCAGTATGGAGGAGCACCAGCACTTATAGAGATTTTATCACCGCATGCCTGAGCTCTTGCCTAGAGAATCTATGCTTTTAACTACATTCCTTAACTCTGCCAGTACAGAATACAGTGAGTAAATATCCTAGTGGAGTGATATTGGTAGTCTGGGAAGAGTAAAAGTGTATTTTGAAGTATAATTAGATTTTTATGACTGTCTTCAACTACCTAAAGTGTTGTGGGGGTCTGGAACAAGCTACCCACCCATGTTTTTGAAGCCAGTACCCTGGCTTCTTTCAAGAAACAGCTATATGAGATCCTGGGATCAGTAAATATTAATTACCAAAGTGCTCAATCGCACTTAATTCGGCTGGTGAAGTCATTCCTCTAGCTTCTCTGCTGGATCTGCTGCGTGGTGGGGCTGCAGGCAGATAACGGCTGCTGAACATCACCCAGGTGGGGGGGGTCTGCTATCACGACACAGGTCAAGTGCTTTGCGGACCTCTGGAATATAAAGTAGGCGCAAGGAATCATCACTTAAATGTGTGCTTTTCTGAGGCTGTTGTTTTTATGACACTACAGGGCAATAGCCCAGGACAGGAAAGCCTTACAGAAAATGGGTGTCACTCACATTCTGAACGCCGCACATTCCAAGCAGGGCAGCATAGGGGACCAGGCCTTCTATGGAGAGAAGATTCAGTACTTCGGCATCCCAGCAGATGACTCCCCGGACTTTGACCTGAGTGTGTACTTCAAACCGGCCGCATGCTTCATTCACAAAGCCCTGAAGAAGACAGATGGTAAGATACCAGTCTTGGCTTTACAAAGGTACAATGTGGACAAGATAATGTAGGGTGCCTTCAGTTTTCCATCATTCATCAGGACATTCTATGGAAATGAATCAACAGCAGCAATAATCTTTATCCCTCCTCTGCTTGCAGGTATTCTGAAAAGAACGCTAACATGATTTCTAAAATACATGAGTTTTTAAAGATGATAAAATTGAACTGAACTACAGCAGCATTACTTTTGAAGTGAGTAGGAAGTGAAATTGTGGGAGAGGCCTGTATCTTTAAATTAATATCCTGGAAAAAAAAAACTGAACAGAACCTTTCGCTCTATAGTTAGCTCTATAGATGAAGAAAAACATTCATCCAAATAAACAGCAACCAGTTCAACAATTCAAATACCTTGTGCTGCCAGGATATGAGGGAGGCTCTGTTCCCCCCTCTGTCTTACCCGTTTTCAGGCTTTTGTGTTCTGCACAGTTTCTCCCCAAACCAAGTAGCCAATAGTTGCTGTACACTTGGTCTGTCTAGTGCTATTAGAGGCCAGCTTACCTTGTAGCCTCTGTGGTTTATAATGGACGTCTCCAGACATCATCAGCTGTGTTTCTCCGGATACAAAGCAAGGTTAAACTTGCCTGATGTTTAGATTCCTGTAGCCTCTTGCCCTTTCCTGAACAGATGCAGCAGATTATAGCTATTTTAGACCTAAGATCCAGAAACTGAAAGCATGAAGTTCTTGCACAGCAGCTGCAAGGGTTGCTGATGAAGGGAGACCCCTCTAAAACTCTGTCTTCTCGTTACAGGAAAGGTGTTAGTGCACTGCATCATGGGAATGAGCCGGTCTGCCAGCCTGGTCCTGGCCTACCTCATGCTGTACCAACGGCTTTCTCTCAGCGAGGCCATCCAACGCATTATCCAGAAAAGAGCCATTTATCCCAACAGAAACTTCCTGAAACAATTAGGAGATCTGGATTTACAGCTGAGCAGAAAACGAAGAATCTGTCCAATTCTCTAATGAACACATTGAAACAAAAAAAACATCTTTGACTGATTTCTAAAGCTTTTTCTGGAGTTGTTTTTTATTTATTGTTTTTTTATTTATTTCGTGGTATTTGTGAAAGAGATATAGATTTTTGTGCTATTCTATAACATTTCTATTTTATTATATACATTTATAATACCGGTGGTGTTTTTCTTCATGGGTGCTACCTTCTTTGTCTTTCAATGCTATTTGCTCCTGTATATAACGCTGTCTTTTATAGTACCAATACATAAAAGACAATTAAGATACCCGATTTGGGTTTCAAAGTAAACAGGTGCAATTCACTTTTCAAAATAAATGATATCGCATCCTAACAGGAGGGCATTTTTCCGTCTTGGGAGCTGAGATTTGCTAGGAGATCGCCATCTGTTGGTAGCATCGGAGTACTACAAGTTATAGAAGGCAATCGATTTGTTACTGCGATCCTAGACAAAGCCAAAGTTCCATTATGGTTGGGAATGTCTAAATACCCTTATAACATAACAACAGTAATAAATAAAGTCTCTTTTTTATCGTGTTTTGAAATGCAAACGATGTACAGTGTCTTTCATTATAATTAAAGTGCATTTTACTTACCTAACCAGCCATACACATGATACTTCATGGTTTATTTTTTCAGTGTTTCAGCTATTGCTTTTACATTGGCTGCATATATATACTTGCAAATACAATAAATCAAGCAATTTCTCTCACAAAGAAATGGTTTTGGAAAGAAGATGACGCTATCTTTGAAAGACCTTCTCAGTCTAAATAATTTCATAGATCGTGCGTTTTATTCGGTTTTGATCCGTGTAAATCGCCCTTCCTCTGAGTGGGAGCCTGTAACGCTATGCAGCTCCGGAGGAATCTCACTGTTGTTGCCAGGACATGCTAGCGTCCAGCGTCAGATATTAAAATAGAAAAGGCCGGCTGGCAGATCGCACTTCACGGTCTTTTTTCTAATGTACTGTTTGTATGAACACTGCAAAGCTCTGCAGTGAAACCGAATTCTGCTGCTCCCAGTTTATTAGGGATCACTTCAGGCAACAACCAAGGCAAGTACGAGTGTAAACTCATGCTGGAATTTATACTGCTTGAATGAAGTAATTTCATATTGTATCGTATTCCATATTGCAATTTTTCGGTTGCCCTGTGTTGTTTAATCTTGGAAAAGAAGGGAAAGTTGAGAACAGTGGGCTACCAGGCATCCACCAGCAGTAATACTGATGTCTGTGAAACCTGAGCTCTCTGCTTTAATCACAACTGCCTTCACAGGCAACAGATTTCATTAAACAGCGTCCACAGGAAGGGCAGCGTGTTTCCAGCAGAAGCTCCTGTGCTGCAGAAAGAAGAAACTGTGTACCAGGTGCCCTGTTGCTCCTAGGAAATCAAGACGGCATCTTCCTTTCTTCCAGGAAAACACTGGCAACCCCTCAACAGCGTAGAGGAAGACCCTGAAGGCAGCAGGGCGGGGAACTGGGGACTCACCTAGACTCGTTTTCTAAAAAATAGGGTGAAAAGATAATAGTGTGTGATAGATCGGTGCAATAAGGAATACCATGTGTTCAGCATGCCTCTAGGCTGAAGTAGCCAACCTGCTTTGTGTTTGGAGCGTTTCTTCTTTAGCAAAAGTGACAGAGAGATGGATGAAGCAATCAAACAGATGCTGACACATGCTCTGTGAGCTACACCAAATTTAGCCACAGACACACTCTGTCTCCAATATAATTCTTGACAGACGCCAATGTCTGTAAGCTTCCCTGCAGCCGAACTGTGCACTGGACCTGAATAACGTTTTTTGGTGTCTGTACCAAAGTACACGTTCTTATAGAATGGGCTGTTCTGTAAGAACACGACGCTTCAGCCTGGGGAATAAATGAGAAAATCTACATTAAGAAACTAACATTTCCTTAAAAAGTAGCAATGGAGGTAGAAGTTCTTGCCTACCTATTATTCTGACAGACAATAACAAAGTTACTCACTGCATGAAAGGAGCTAACTAGCTTTGACATGGCTGGAGAAAGAAATGGCTGCGGCAGACACAGACTGGCACTGCCATCTCATCTCAGAACACTGCTGTGAGGCACATTATTCATGCACTCAGAGAGGTGAACCCTGTACAATACAATCCAGTCAGGCAGCAGAGGGAGTTCTCCCTCTCTGTGTGAAATCTGTGGGATGAGATGTAAGAATACAGACAATTTCAAAGACACATCCAGATGCAACGGACGTACTGTAGCTCAGTTGTTTGGTGTTCAGAAACAGCATGCCACTCAATACTACAATTTCAACCATGGTGGAGTGGATTTGATATGGATCCTTTATTCTCAGTCCTGTGCACACCCTTGATATACAGGTGAATTGTTGGCTATCTGTATATTGAGTCTTTCATCCTGGATAAATGGATGCTGCTAATCTTATTCTTCCAACTTAGCAGTGCCTTGAGGAAGCTTCAAAAGTGGATCCTGAACTTCACGGTGTTCAGACTTCAGCTGTCATAAAAGTCTTCCGCACGCTCACATAACCTTGACTCAACACCACAGCTGAGGACGTCTCTAAAAATCAGTCCTTCCTCTTTTGCAACTGTCTCAACACATTATCTGGGCAGGATAATTCTATGGTCTAAGTATGTGAATGAAATTTCAAGGTATTTCCTTGGCACATCTGCTTTTGCGAATGTCATTTTAAGGCGAGACCACTTCACAGTACGATGATTCCTTGTTGAAGGCAGGAGCTTGGAGTTGACCGAGGTTCTTCTCTGTTGGTCAGATCCCAAAGTCCAGTGGGGTCTGGACTCCCGCCCAGATACAGGGATGCCCGGCAGTGCAGGATGCGGCCAGCGGGGGCCGGGGGGGTCCCACACCCCCTCTGTGCCCGAACTCCAGAGGCTCCTTTGGGTGCGAGGTGGGGTCAGCGGACACGTGGACCAGGTCTGGCCAAAGGTCTACCTTGGAGACGCGTAAGAAAAGGAGCAACTACCTCAGTGTGCTCAGTCCTGCCACACCCCTAAGCCGTGTTGTGTAGTGGATTCTGAGGAATTCTTAGGATTTACTATTGAAATCTTTGCTGTTTTATACTTTGGCGTATACAGAAATGAATAGCGGGCAGCACAGTGGCGCAGTGGTCAGGGGGTGTGAGTGTGCGTGCGTTTGTGTTTGTGTGTGCCCTACAATGGGCAGGTGTCCAGGGTGTACCCCAACCTGTGCCTGTTGCTTGCCAGAATTGGCTCCAGCTCCCCCGCTACTCCCTGTAATAGAAAAATGATGGATGGATTGATAAATAAATCATTTATATTGTCGAAGAAAAGTCTTCACTCAGGTTAGGTGTGGTCAGGCCGAGTCCTTTATTCATGCGCATGAGGAGGATAGATCATGCAGATCTGAGAGCAATCTCTCATACAGATCTACAAACATCTAACTCCCCGAGATGATAAATGCAATGAGTTTTATACAGTAGACACACACAGGAAAGCTCACTCCAAGTTTCCATATTAGGAGATGTTTTTCTCTCTACAAACATTTCTTTGTAATTGACCACGTTCTTCTTAAGAAACAGTTCTACCTTGCATACAGACAAAAGGAAGTATAAAAATAAAAGGTGTGAAAATGAGCTAGACATTCTGCGGTTTGTAATATCAATGTCAGAAGGTCAAATAATATGCTTGAATTATCCTTTTATACTGTTGCTAAGCAAAAGGCATATGAGCTAAGAAAAAGTCACTATTTATATATTTAATAAAAAGGCAATTGCTAAAATTCTTCCTCAATATAAACTACAGTACTTCACATATGCTTAGGCTATTGTAGGACTTCAGCCTGGATTCTTCCAACACAGTAACAATCCAAACCAAGCTGCTAATCTACAGTAGTTGATGCCACACTGGTGCACCAGACGTGCTTGAATAGCCACCACAGTGGTTTGGCACTACAGAGGTCATACCGAATCACCGGGCTGCAGAGAGAAACCAGGGAAAATGGGGCAAACAACAGATTCATGCACTGTGACGGGACATGAGGTGTGGAAACTCCTGCAGCTGAAGCAAAGACGAAAACATATTGTTTCAATAAACATATAGTGTGACGTCTTTTTTTTTTTAAGACATTTACTCAGTTTAATAAACATTTAGAAATATTAAGAGACAAAAACAACACTTCAAACAATAAAAAGTACCTATTTCATTGAAAGATCCCAATGGTTGAATTACCATGGGGCCCAGGGAAGAAGAGGCAATAGCCGATTGTAGAGCTCATGGCAGATCTTTGTAAGAAAGACTTTCTGCGGGGAGGAAGGTCGTGTTGGGCTCACAGTGCTGCACAGGCAGACCTGCAGTGAGAGTCAACATGTATCCAACACAGCAAACATCCTCTTTATCCATTCATCCACCACCTGGTGTGATCTGTGTTTTTGGGATAGGCGCTGGGTCACCACAATTCTTGTCCGGAATTAATCAGCTTTCTAACAATGGATAGACAGAATATCAACTACACTGATCCTCTATCAGTGCTGCCCAGAACACTCGACAGGATTTTCACAGGTAAACCAGAATGGATGGTATTTTATATGATTAATAACACAATTTGTTACTCATGGGTCTTTTTTTGAGAAAGACTAAATTGTGATTTTCAATGTATTCATCCTGTTTATGATGCCAGACAATTACTGAAGCGTGAAAATATATTTTTAGTGTCTGTTGAACGTGCTCTTCAAGGACAAAATGTTGATAAGACCAGTATTTGTTCAATAATTCCTCAATTATATTTTTAGGCCAGCCATCTGACAGTTGTATCAGACCCTTCTCTCTCCCTGAATGGATCACACGTGCAGTGCAGTATGTGCAGTGCAGTATGAACAGTGCAGTATGTGCAGTGCAGTATATACAGTGCAGTATGTGCAGTGCAGTATGTACAGTCAATATGCATTTTGTCAGGTGGGCCGCCAAAGATAAGAGGGCCCTTCAGTCACTCGGCATCACGCACATCCTGAACGCTGCTCACGGAAAGCACAACGTCTGCACGGGACCGAGCTACTACAGCGACACAAAGGTCACCTACCACGGGGTGGAGGCGTATGACAGCCCGGCGTTTGACATGAGTCCGTTCTTCTACTCCGCGGCTCAGTTCATCAAGGCTGCCGTGAGTACCCCTGGAGGTGAGGTTTCACCGCTACCCGACCTGCACCAAGAGGAAAAGCAACATTTAAACACCAGTAGTTCAGACAGGTAGCTGCGTCGGCATGTGTAGTCTGCAAAGGAACAAGTAATAGATTTATTCCATGCTGAAAAGAGAAGAAAGGAAACACAACATTTCGCCCGAAACGTTCTTTCTTTCTTCTCTTTTCAGCATGGAACAAACCTTGTTTACTTGTTACAATTAAACATCAGTGTTTACTTCCCCGTTTCTAGACGTGTTTGTTCGCGGTGTTTGCTTGCTGTGGTTGCTCACACGCCGGCTACTGTGAATTTCTTATGTCAGATATCAGTGCCGTTATAGTGTTACACACAGCGTTAGCTTTCTGCGTTAACAGCAACCTCGGAGTGAAATCTGCTCTAATTGTGACCTCGGCAGTTTGACAATTAAAGGCAAAAGGTAGATAAGAAGATCAAAATAAGTTGGAAAAGCCAGGTCAATTGGCTTAAAATATTAGAGTTTAAACCTGCTTTGGAGTAACAGTACACATACTTTTTGAGTTCTGAGCTTTTCAAACAAAATACATTTTTGAATACACATACTGTCCTGTATTATCCCCTTTCTTTCTGCTCAGGGGCCTATTCTCTCACCTTCCTGTTTGACAACCTAAATAAGAAGGTAACAAAAGAGGCCATGCAGCTCATCTGACCTGGTTGGTAGTTACTGGCTAATTCATCCCAGGATCTCATCCATGTTTCTTGAAAGAAACCAGGGTATCTGCTTTTATAATATGGCTGGGTAGCTTGTTCCCTACTCCCACAAACCTTTGGGCAAAGACATGTCTCATGTTCTCAGTTTAAAATGCAGTTCCACATAGATTCCACTTGGTTGTTAATGTGTGAATCTGAATTAAAAAGTAGTTGGTCTTTAACAATTCAATTTCTGTTAGCCTCAAAAAATTATTTTATTTATAGTTTTATCTTTATTTTGTTGCAGTATTTAGTATTTCTTAATTAGTTTCAATCTGAACATTTCTTTTGTGGGTTGCCCTTAGTTTCCACTGCACACAGGAAAGCTGCACAATTCTGCACTAAGCACTTGATAATCCGGATCAGAAACATGCATTTTAAAAGACACTTTATCATCCTGCCTCCTGAGTCTGTGATAATCCTCAGGAAGGATAACAACAAATGGCTTTTGAATGATGCGCTATAAAAATCATGGATTTTAGCAATTACTTCATGAATTGAAGTGTCTAAATATAATTTTTAAACAGAAAAGTGTTACAGGTCAGTTAAGTGAATTTTCAAAGAAAAGCATGAAGTGCTAATTTACAGTGTTTACAATGTAACATATAAAGGTTTTTTCCATGCTGAAAAGAGAAGAAAGGACACACAGCGTTTGGCTGTGGAGCCTTCTTCGGGTGTGTGGGTCAGCCAAAACGTTGTGTTTCCTTTCTTCTCTTTTCAGCATGGAATAAACGTATTACTTGTTCCTTTGCAGCCTATACGCATGCTGACTACTTGACCTACTTAAAAAAGTTTACAATGTTACAACTATCAAACAGATTTCTAAGAAGCACCCTAAGGTCTCTTACCTGGTAGGGGTAATCTGGGAATATGAATGTTACTGTCCTGGAGAGACTTGTGCATGGAATACTGCAGATCAGCATTTGGTCTGCAGAGGGCACTACATGAATACACTACAGAATAATGTAAGAGATGCACCTGGCTCAGAACCATTCTGAGGAATGCTTCTGTCTTTCTGCTGTAAGGGTACAATGTCTACAGATCTGCGCCCTGTTTAGTTTCCAGTTTTCACTGGCCCGCAAGCCTCTTTTGCCACTCCTGTGCTGTCTGGAAACAGCTCTTTGTAGTGGCACTTGTGGTGGTTGACTTCAGTGCCTTTGAAGGAACAAGTAATAGGTTTATTCCATGCTGAAAAAAAAGAAGAAAGAAAACACAACGTTTCGGCCGTGGAGCCTGTGTGATGTGTCCTGTTTCTCAATAGGGGTGATGACAGGAACTCTGTGAACTAGCTACGTTTCTTCTTTATGCAGCGATGTTCTTTATTTTAAAAAATAACCTTTTGATTTTCTTTTTATACTTCGACATTTTTGAGCTGTTAATCACCTGGGCTTTCCCTCCGAGACCTTTGTGGGAGGGATGAGGGACGTTCGCGCTTTCCTCTGAAATCTGCACTGTCAGACTCACCGACGTTCAGAGTCCACGTTGTCTGAATGCTCGAGGAGGTGTGCAGGGCTGTCAGAGAGACCCCCTTCACTGGCGCCTGGGGAATTGCAGGTTGGGGTTGCCCTGGCTCTACCCAGAAAGCAAACCAGGTAGCCCACTGAGCCCCTGAAGTGCTTGTGCAGCCCCACCTAAGGAAACCTGGCCACAGGGGTCTAGTGACACAGCCTGTGCTGTGACTGCCGCTGTCTGGACTCTAGGACTCCATCTGCCCTCCCTGATCAAGCCACTGGAGCTGCAGTCATGGCTTTCATCCTGGACATGTAGGAACGGAGGGGTTCAAGAAACACGATGGATATTCCAGTAGTTGGTGATTTGCGATCCTCTTTTTTTTTCCCCACTCGCTTTCTTGCAGGTAAAGTGTTTGTCCACTGCGCAATGGGACTGAGTCGGTCTGCCACGCTGGTCCTGGCCTTCCTGATGCTCCATGAGGACATGAGCCTGGTGGAGGCCATCAAGGCGGTCAGTGAGCACAGGAATGTCTCCCCCAACTCGGGCTTCTTGAGCCAGCTGCGAGACCTGGACATGAGGCTGGCCAGCGAGAGAGAGCCACGGACGGGCCATTTCTGAGACACACAGATCACACACTGTGCTGTGGGGCTACAGGAAGCGGCTGCCATTCTGCGCTCTCGACACACAGCACAATGAAGGCAGAAGCAAGAGTGCAGAAAGGCATTCACGGTGGCCTTAAACTGGGAGAATAAATCACAATGTACCAAGAACTTGTTACAGAGCTAAAAAAAATGTCCACTGTACAGGATCAGATTACCCCACGTGCATGAACTGATTATTCTGTCATTTTGACTTCAGTTCGCCAGAGTTAAAAGTCATTGACTGGCACAGAGTTCATGCACAGGTCTTCCTGCGTATTAACAGGTTATTCAGATTAGGCAATCAAGTGAAGTTACAGTTTGGTGTATAATGGTTAAAGCCTATAAATAAAAAAAACATGATGAAAAATTCCTCTCTCACTTCCAGAAAGTGCAAATTAATCAGTGAAAACACTGGCAGCTGTTAATTTCCTGTTCACCTTGTTCTGTGAAGTTGTGAATGATTCCCAGGAACCCCCTTCAAAACAACAGCATGCAGAGAACTAGTGTACTGTACGTTGTCTTCAGTGTGAATAGTATTCCGCTCACCAGGGTGTGTCGTATGTCATGCACAGCCACTCCCTACAGGTCCCCTAGACGAAATTCCACTTCAAAATGCCACTGGGGCATCTACCTGGACACTGCAGAGTTCACGCTTTCAATAACTGCTGCATAATGACTTTGTACTCGCTTTTTATAGTCCTTTAAAACTCATCTCATGTGTCACGTAGAATATCTTTTATGCACACACCAATAAATCACATTTAAATTGTGCTTTGTTAACGTTTTATTGCAATGCAGCGTGCTTCTAATGCCTTAGAAAGTGTCCATTGTTTGGACTGAAGAGACATTACAGTGGTTTCCAAGACCTCAATTGCTCAACTTCCAAGAACTAAATTAAAGTGTCAGGTTACTCTCCCGATTATCATAGTTCCATATTGCCTTTATTGTTTCTCCCTTGGGACCTGCTATTCTTTGAACATTAACTGTTGGAAGATTACCATGCCATTGTGTATTCTGGTGATACAGTATTATTACATTGTTGGTCCTGTCTTAACTCTGTGGAGGCTTATCAGACGCTGCAGTAGAAGGTACTGTATCTTGCACGCTGTAAGAAACAGAAGCCCTGAACATTTTGCAGCACATGGCTGGGATGAGTACATTTCAGTAGTCACAGGATTCTACTTTTCAACTGTTAAGGTTAATAGGCTCAGAAAAGGCTTTCAGATCTAAAATCTTTTCATAAAAAAAGAAAAAAAAGTGAGGAGCCGCCATTTAAAAGCACCGTGTGCTGATGTGGAAAGAGGAGTTGTAAAACCTTACTGTATGAACCTCCACAGCCTCAAAGTTTTAGTTGGCCCCGCATTCGCCACAAAACGCTGTTTATTCTCGGCTCAGTTGCGTCACCTCTTAGAACTGGCAGCGGCGAGTTCTGCAACATAGCGGGGCTCCGTGTCGACCATCTCCGCACCTGCCGCCTACCCGGGCAGGCGCTCCCGGTCTCGGGTGCGAGGAGACAGCTGCATCGATAACAACGAGAAACAAACCGTGTCTGTGCCTGCCTCTGGGCGCTGCGGCTGCTCGCCAAGCCCGGGAAAACGCCGTTACAGCTTGGAGATTTACAATTATCGCTGAATTTAAAAAGGAACCAAGGCAGCTTGGAGTTCAATGTGACTTCTCCGAGTTAAGGAAAAAGCCCGAGGACACACCCTGTAAAAAGACTAGAAGAAATCAGCAGTCAAAAGTAAGTTCACAAAGTCATGAGGCTTGTAGAGTCACCGTGTCTCAGAAACCTGCCAGAAGAAAAAAAAATAGCTTTAAAGGGAGTAACACTTAATTCTATCTAAAGCTGAGCAGAAGATGTGTACACAATACACATGCTTGTCTTATTTTAATACTGACATTTTAGGTTATTGGGATTTAGTATTGTAACTCATAAATAATTCAGCAAAACGTGAACATTATGGGTCCACAGACTAATCAAAATGCTTTTTACAGCTCTCTTACTTTTAAGGTAATTCCATGTTAAAACACTGATTAAGTCCTTTTGGACATAAACGAGATTTGAACGTAACTAGGACGGCTGCGAATGGATCAGCTGCAATCATGGTCAGCTGCAAACACCATGATTTTTAGGGTAGAATCGGCAGGCACCACGCCCGGGACAAAATGTTTTTCACCAGCTTGTGTAGAGCATGTTTTAAAGCGTTTGCTAGGCACAGCTGAAAGGGGAATCCTAATTATACATCTCTTTCCCAGATGGCGCAGAAGCTCTTAAGAGGGCTTAGCGCTTCCCACAAAAAGACTTTCTAACTTTCCCTCCAGTGCCCTCTTTCGGCTCAGGATCCTGCGTTTTCTCCTCTCAGTGATGCATCAATATCCTAACGTGCGGTCGGCTGCAAAACCGTCTCATGATGTAGCAGGCGGGCCTCACGACGCTGTCATCACTTATGACAGTGCCGCCAGGGCTAAGAACACCGGTCTCGACTCACGGCCAGTATGAGCTGTGAGCACCGGGCACGCCTTCTGTCTTCTGAAACTTCAGCGAGGCGCCATTACGGTGACTGATTCTCTCAGACGTGGTAGTTCGTAAAAGCTGTGCAGGTCTCTGCTCTCTGCCCTGTGCGCTACGAATATTGTGACCAGTGAAGGTTACAGCGTTCATGCCGATGTTGTTTTCGCCGCAGTTTCACTGGGAATATCGCGGAAACGGCTGAAAGGCGGTGTTTACTCCTACAAAACGAAGACAGCTCCCCCTGCTGGGCGAGAGGCACCCGGTGCTAGCGCTGACGACAGCACGGTTTGTCCGACACAAAGGACTGCTTCTGACAAGCACCACGCCAGCCCGTTCAAGAGCCACGTTGCTTTCAGGATGGCCTTGAAAAAAGAGAAGGAAGATATGGCAAGCAAGGGCGAATACGAACCTCCGCCTCTTTCAGAACTACAGAAGCTCCTGTGGATGGACAGGCATTCCACCGGACATGTCAATGAAGTCTGGCCTAATCTCTATATCGGAGATTCGTATGTACAGTACTACATACCTTATAGTAGATAAAGTAGCAATAAGGTGCTTGTGTGTAAAAAAATGTTGCAGTAGAGTGTTATTTTTCCATTACATTTGGGTACACAAGAGTCTGGAAAAAAGAGTGCCAGCAGCCAGCTGGCATGGGCACATTGGTACCAGTGCCAGTACAGTAACTGCACAGCAAGAGAGTGGCACAGAACCAGCCTTAAACAGGACCGAACTCTCCACACAATCAAGCTTTTTATTGCTGAACCTGCACATATTGTATTGGAGTGACTAGAGAAAGAAAAATACTCCGTATGTTACACATTTAAGTTTTATCCACTAAAACACGACAGATTAAGAAAAATATTAAGAGATTTAAATGGTAAGAGAAAATAGTGAGGCAGGCGAGGAGTGCAGCTAAAGAGGAGAGAGAAATTTAAAGGCAGAAATAGTCAAAATAGTCACATCTCCTCCATGTTAAAGATGTTCTTATAGGAGAAACATTATTATAACATTATTTAGGAAGACTTTGCATAACTTCTTTAAGTTATCATTCTTTAGAATGATTATTAAATGCCGTACGTTTTAAAGAAAAGGCTATTTAAAAAGTAGTAGCAATAACAATAATGAAAAAAGACATCGAACCTTTTCTTTTTACTTTGTTTAAAATGAAATTTAAGGTACACGGCTCGGGACAAAGGCACTCTGTTTAACCTGGGAATCACCCACATCGTGAATGCGGCAGACGGGCGCTTCCATGTGAACACAGGCGCCCGTTTCTACAGCGACATGCCGGTACTGTATTATGGGGTGGAGGCCGATGATCACCCGGAGTTCGATCTCAGCCTCTTCTTTTACCCCACGGCCAGATTCATACGGTCGGCCCTTTCGCAGAAAGGCAAGTGTGAGTAACGTCTGGAGGACTCCAAGAGAGGTGCCCGTGGTATTTTGACTTTTGCTCAGATGTCTGTGACTTCTGTTTGTACCATAGGTTGATCTCAAGCAGAAGTACTAACAGTAGTAACTGTGAGAAAGGTTAATCACATGCTTATTGTTGAAAAAGTGTGCAGCAAGGTCTTGTCCTAAAATCGTATGGTCAGGACTCATGTGCTTGGGCTGGTCCCACCCTTTAGTGCTTGTAGCATGTTTAAGCTGTAAAGCTGCCAGCCAGCCAGCCAGCCAATCAATCAATCAATCAATCAAAATGAATGCTCTAAAGCTGCAAGCCAATCAATAATCAATCAGTCAGCCAGCCAGTCAGTCAACCAATCAAAAGGAGTGATCTAAAGCTGCCAGCCAGCCAATCAATCAATCAATCAATCAATCGATCGATCGATTGATCAATCAAAACTAGTGCTCTGTATTTCCTGCAGGAAGAGTGTTTGTCCACTGTGCAATGGGAATCAGCCGCTCTGCAGCACTGGTGCTGGCTTTCCTGATGATCTGCGAGAACCTCACTCTGGTCGATGCCATCAAGACTGTCCGCAAGCACAGAGACGTTTGCCCAAACTCGGGATTCCTGAGCCAGCTAAGAGAGCTGGACCTCGCCCTGATGCTGGAGAGGAAGAGAAAGGCAGCGCTGTACAAACTCTGAACGGGCTTTCTTTCTGCTGAACCAGCGAAATATGCGTATGCTTTGAGCTGAGTTTTTTTAACAGCCTCGGAGCAAGAACTGTTTTAAAGTTCTGTTTTTACAGGAGGGTTGAATTGTGCACAAAAATCCAGCATAGCTGTAGCTGTAAAACTAACTTGCCTTAGTTGTTTTGCTTTTATTTTTTTATCTTCTTAAATTCCTCCTCACACATTACACACTGGATTGCAGTGAAAATGTGTAAAGTTTATTTCCTTCTAAAATACAGTATACCAATGCAGTAGGTTAACACACACATTCTGTAATGTCACTTTCTATCCATTAAGTTACAGTATATACAGAGGGTGTACAGGCTATTTAGAGAATCTTCTTGTGGATTTTTTCAGTGTTATTATGAGGCTGTCATTTTATTTACTAAATTAACAGGGCTTGTTCATTTAGCTTTTTTTCTAAAAACACTTTTGAAACATTAAAGATATATTTTGCCTTGCCCTGTATTGCACTAATATAGTCGTTCAAGGATGGGAGTCGAATTGTACAGCTTGTCCCCATCTTGGCAGTGGGACAGCATTCATCCAGTGATCAAGCTCAAAATCATATCAGCAACCTTTACAAAAACACCATAGAGAGCGCCATTGAAAGATTGTCATTTCACAATCAAGGTATCAGAGAGCATGTGTGAAAAATGTTGTTTTTATAGAGATAAATAGGCCTTTCACCAAGAATAGCTAGAAATCAGGATAAAGCGATTTTGTAAAATAATGGAAATCCTATGAGTACAGTAATAAAAGAACCTGCCATGATGATAAAAGGAATTCGGTATCACAAGTGTAATGATTTCTTTGTCACACTTCGTCTTAGTAGAGCATGGAGAAAAGCAAATGAAAGATTATGTGTTACATCACTGTCACATTTAATTTTCACATACCATACCTTTATGCACTTTACATACTGTAATACTGTACATACTGCACAGTGAGTGCTATTTCCATCATCAGTTCATCAGTTCCAGAGCTCATGTTACTAGGTTTGTCTTTATCTCAACAGAAGAAGCACAATATACTTCTTCATGTTGCAAAGCCTACACCTCACCTATTTAAAGGAGCTGGTCATCCTGAGTTACTCTGCTCTGCTGAAAGTCAGATGTCTGTAGAGCAAGGCTGTTCAGTCTGGATCATGGAAGGTCTGTCTGTCCATGTGTTTTCAGTCCAATGCTGCTCCTAACAAGCTAAACCACCTGCTACCTGGCTTAACAGGAGCAGGTTAACAGCTTCTCCCAGCTCTTGCACCTTCACCTGCAGACACACCAGCCCTTCAGGACCAGGACTGGACAGCTCTGCTCCTGCATTAAGGATTTACTAGAAATACAGTAAGTATTGACTTCTTATTACAGATTGAAAATCCTTTATCCGAAATTCCAAAATCCAAAAACCGAAACTTTCCAGCTCACAGTGATGTCATCGATGACGTACCCTCTCTCTCAAGTTTCTCGGACCTGATGTAGTTGTAATGTCTGGGGCTGCATTTATCTTCAAGTTTGTAAGCAGTGATCATCATGTTTTGTTTTGTTTT
Source organism: Atractosteus spatula (assembly GCF_055471065.1). Lineage (NCBI taxonomy): Eukaryota > Metazoa > Chordata > Actinopteri > Semionotiformes > Lepisosteidae > Atractosteus > Atractosteus spatula. The sequence continues at coordinate 15,948,299 of NC_142710.1, read as the reverse complement.
TTTGTACAGTCAGTACAAAATGTTATTTTTATGTGAGATCTGAATTTCACCTCCATGTATAACTTGACTAGCGTCATTACTTGTACATTACTTTAAAAATAAAATGATGACTTTTTTCAGTTTTCAATTTACCTGTAATCATATTCAATGCTTTGTTTTTATACCTTACATAAAACAATACCTGTATAGTAAAAAATAAAATACAAATGGCGTACGTGTACTGTAACTATTTAATCAAAACATGACATCGTAGGTGGAGACTGATATTTTACCTTTCTGATGGTATTGTTAAAAAAATTATTAAAAATTTAATAAAACTACATTCAGGGTATATGTATAAGCTATATTATGAAATGTAAATGGATATTGTGTTTAGACCTGGGTCCCATCCCCAAACTGTCCCATTTTATAGATGCAAATATAAAAATATTCCGAAATCCAAAAAAAAGCCGAAATCCGCAACACTTTCCGTCCCAGGAATTTCGGATAAGGGATTCTCAACCTGTACCTGGTGATTGTAATTGCAAGAAATGTTCATTAGCAGAACACTGTCCATTTAAGATCTTTGGCAGAAGGGCTGCACTATGCACTACAAAAGATGAGATGTGCTGTGCCTGCCTAGCCAACCCTGGGCTTTGAGAGATACTCACAGAAACCAGTGTTACCACCTTGGATCCTGGCCCTGGCTTTGTCTGATCTCAGGAGCTATGCAGGTCTGGGCTGATCTGGGTCAGTACAGGGATGGGAGACCTCCAAGGAAAAGTGGGCTGCTGCTGTAAGTGTTGATGGATCACGAGGTGGTGCTCTTCCATGTGTGCACCAGCATGGTGAGCTGGTACAGTACATTGTGTTGCAAGAGGCACTGTCCTCTGCATGAGACAAACTGAGGTCCCAGCTACTTGTTCATTTAAGATCACATGGCATTTTAAGAGTAGGGATGTTAAAAACCCCACAGTGTCCTGCCTAAATTCCACTCTTGTACAATCTAGCCACCGAGAAGTTCCCCTCCTTAATTCAACTGGGGAAGTAACTGCTCGCTCCTCCCCCTGATCTGCTGGTGCAGAACCCATGTGGATGCTGTACTTCTGGGGTGGGTATAACTGCGCTGAAGGAGGGTAACCGAACCCGTCACAGAAGATGATGTCACCTCCTTGGAACCTGGGTAGTGCCAAGGTTTCCCATGGCAGGAGGCCTGGCCCTGACCTCTCTGCCTTGTGGAAGATGTGCCGCGTGGCCCTGGCCCCTTGCGAGAAGCCACGCTAAAGCCCCGAGGGGCAAAGCTGTGCTTGTCACACGAGGAACGAGGCACAGCTAAGGCGCCCCCTTCTTGCACCCCTCCATGGTTTTGGGGGGACAGGTTCTCAGTTCTGTAAACACCAATGCTGTCAAGGCAGCTTTACCCTTGGTGCCATTCTGGTTTATATTGCCACAGACATGGCTTCCTTCCTGCCTCCAGCAGGGGCTGCTGTTACAAAGCAATCCACACAGCTCCACTCACGCCAGGTGGTCACCAGCCAGTGACACTGCAAGCTGCAGTCAGAGCGGGAGAATGAGTCAGCATTTCAGTCTGAGAGGCTGGAGGCCTGCAGCAAAAACCCCAGTGACTTCAGTCATCTTTAATCCTGTGGCACCCAGAACACCATTCTACACCTTCATGCAGCAATCGTCCCTTCACCCTAAGTATCAGCAGATAGTAGATTCAAGACCTTAACAATAAGTCCAGAACTGTTTCAGTAACCAGACCTATCCTTCCATGGATAAACAACCCTCTACTATTCCTGTAGAGCTGACGGCACAGGGTCAGTGCCACAGAGAGCTGTAGCTGGAGTCAGGGTAGGGTTTCAGGGGCTCGGTATGTGAAGACTTGGCACATGTGGGGATTCTCCATGCAGGGTTGGGAACACGCAGCAGAGGTCAAAGCCCATAGATCAACGCCCTAAAAATATCATTACATTCAGTGTCCGGCACCAGGACTGTTCAGACTGCATCATTTCCAGTTGGCTTTTCACAGCAGCATGTGGCGAGTGCCGTCTGACAGAACAGGCTGAAGGTAAGGAAGACCTGAAGAGTCATTTTTAAATTAGAATAAGGGGAAAGACACAAAAGTAGTTTAGTTACTCCCATCTTAAAATTCTGACTTTTTAACACTAGAGTTGAAAAACAAACTGTGATTTTAAATAAGATTAAAGACTTATTTAAAATAAGATATTTCTTGTACTTCATCTTGCTGTAATCGCAAAACGTTTTAGCCATGTAGTGTGAACCTGAATTGTGGTTTTACTTTTGTATTTTCACTTTTGTGAACATTAAAGCCCTTTCGCCATTTCCAATGGCCCTTCTTAATTTTCCTAAGCTTCTTTCACCTTGAAATGTCTCTGGTGACGTTATTGTTGATTGTAGCATAGTTATTCATAGTAAGTAGTTCTTTGAGTCTAAAATACAGCCAAGCAATGCCTGAAAAAAAATTCAATGAAAATGAAGATCACGGGTAAAACTAATGAATATGAACTATTGTAGTTTGCTAATAAAGGGCAGTTATTTAGGTCCAGTACCCTGAGGATGTGCACTATTTACAACATGGAAACAACAATATAAAAACTTGTCTTGGAAAGCAGGACCAATGCCTTACTAAGTGTTGCCTGCATGATCTCCCAAAAGTTATTTTGTTAAAAATGTTTTAATATGAACTCTCCCTTCTAGGTGAGGCTTAAAGAAGAGAAGGAAAAGAAGGGAAGAGAGCAGAGCAGAGCCCTGGGCCTCTGTAGAGAAATGGCTGCACACGGCTTGCGGGCTCAGAAAAAGAACGCGTACGCCGCCGTCCAGGTGGACCCCGAGAGCGACTACGCCACCCCCGGAGCCTTCGAGCTGGAGAGGCTGTTCTGGCACGGCTCCGCGGCATACACGCACGTCAACGAGGTGTGGCCCGGCGTCTACATCGGGGACGAGTAAGTGGAGAGCCTGGCTAAGGTTAGAAGCACCGCTCCGATCCCATCCTGACTGAGGAGGATTAAAACCCCGAGGACGGCAGGAGGAATCTCTTGGCCGCGGCTCAATACCGTTCCCAGTAAAAGCGGAGGGAGATGGAAACACTGCAACAACCTCTTTTGGACAAAGGAGTGGGTTTCTCCCTAGAGTGCGAGCATGCCTCCTCCTGCCAGGCAGCAGGCAGCCCATCTGCGCCACACATACTGAGGGGTAATAGTACCCAGCTTACCCAGACTGCCCAGCAGCGAGCCCCAGAGATCACGGAGAGTCTTGGGAAGGGGCTCTTCCAGGAGAGAGACCACAGGGCTAGGAAGCTGAGCCCCACTGCCATTCCGTTTTCAGTTCAGGAGATACCAAGTTCTCTCCCAGTTTTTCTTAAAACACTCCACCAGGACCTGCTCGTGTTTCAGCTTCTTCAAGGGTGCCGAGTGGCTCAGGGTGCTTCCCCTCTCAAGACTCCCACTATGGTCCTGGATGCTGAACTTTGAGCTTGGTCCTTCAGGCTTGGACACATTCCTCAGCTTTTCAATGTGCATCTCACTCATTTAGAAACACATTACAATAAATGTGAAACAATAATTTGCTCAACCCCGGGTAATTCAATAAGAATGTCCATAGCTTTAGGTAATGCTAATGCTAAAAGATTCCAACTCGCCCTTATGTGCTTTTTCTTCCATATGCAAAACATCCTTTCACACTGTTTGATCTCAAGAATGTCTTCAGGAAAAGTATTTAATAGTTGGGAGTAGGAATGGAATATTAGGCAGTTTCTCACACTACAAAACCTTGGCTAGATCCCGAGTTTCATTTCACTGCTTTTGAACTCAGCGCGATGAAAGGCATGAAACCGTACCTTAAGAATGGCTGCCAAATCCATTCCTATTCATTACAGAGTTTGGTCATGAAATTAAACTCCATTGGAAACTATTTTTGGTGATCAATCAAGTGTCAGTATAAAGAGGTTGTGTTACGTTTTTCAGCACAAAGTTAATGTCGAGGCAGAAGATGAGGCATTGAACAGGTGTGTGGATATTCCCTGCAGGAAGACGGCCCTGGACAGGTACACCTTGGAGAAGATGGGCATGACGCACATCCTGAACGCGGCCGCTGGCAAGTGGAACATCAGCACAGGACCCGAATATTACAGCGACATAAACATCGAATACTACGGCGTCGAAGCTGATGACGTTCCGAGTTTCAACCTCAGCGAATTCTTCTACCCTGCAGCCAAGTTCATCGATGGCGCTCTTAGCAGACCCGAAAGTAAGACAGAAATAAGAATATGATTATCTTTCCACGTCTGGAAATGCAGCCGTGTGGAATGCAGATGCAATGAAGGTAAACATTGCTAGGGATGATGAAGACCTGCTTTTTGCACAGAGGTAATGACATTTCCATAGCTGGGCAGCTCAGCATTTTCTTACCTGCTTGAAGGTGAAAGATTGTTATTCAAACTGGGATTTCATTATCAGTTTATCCGCGTCGGAAATAGAAATAGCGGGAGCAACAGAGCTATACCAACACACACCCACATGTAAGCCTGCCTTGTCCTTCTCTTCCAGACAAGCTCTTGGTGCACTGTGTCATGGGGAGAAGTCGCTCAGCCACGCTCTTCCTGGCCTACCTGATGATCTACAAGAACATGACCATTGTGGACGCCGTTAATCACGTCATCAAGCACAGGTGCATTTTGCCCAACCGTGGGTTTTTGAAACAGCTCAGGCAGCTCGACATCGATCTCCAGCTTCAGAGGAAAAAATTAAAAGAAGGCACAGCCTCGAATGGAGAAAACGATGAGCAAGGAAAATGACAACTTCATTTTCAATAATTTTTACAGAAGGGGTCTATTTTTTGTGGGCTTTATACTCTGAAAACAAAGACGGGAAGGAAGTATGCATAGATAATGGCAAAAAAAAAAGTATGGCCAGAATTGGATTAAATGCTTCTTATCCAATTATGTCTCGTGAAAAAGTTTTAGAACATTTTCAAGAAGCTCCCAGGAGAATGGTCACAGGCTGAAGGTATGAATGTGTTGGCAGCACCAATTTAGAGACTGCCGGAACATCACGTAACCCAAATGCTGTCGTGCACAAACTACTACGTGCTTGACATCGGGGCCGTGCAATTGCAATTCACGATTACGATGATTTTGTGCACTTTTACATGTGAATGAAGATTCCAAACTGTCACAGCAATGCAGAAATGTTCACAATGTTTCTTCAGAAAGAAGCCAGATTACAAATAAGGGCAGTCCAATAATGGCTCATCATAATTTATTTTATGCTAAAATGTACAGCATTTTTTAAGTGACTGACTAAAAAGATAACTCATAAATACAAGACTGTCATTCTTTTCTATTTTTGTACACATATCCATGTCCCCTCTCATCCCTAACCAGTCACTCTGTACAGGTACAAAGGCTACAAAAAAGCAATATAAACAGACAAATACAATTTTGCTTTTTACATGCGATCTGTTAGCTTAGTTTGGTCTATTCACAGGCTACTGCTCTACGCTTTTTTGTAAAATATAAATCCAACATTTTATAAAGATACAAAAAAATCTACAGATGGAATGAAAATGTAAGTTTAAAGGCATTTTCATAAAATAGCAACTTTGGACTAAATTTACGTTTTTATTTTTTAATTCCTCCACATTTCTGGACTTTGTTCTTGGAAATGCTTTAGAATTGTATGGGTACAAACACTGAGATATGCTTCATTATGTAGACAGTAATCAGTTTGCATTATAAAACAGAAAAGCTGCCTCCTTCAAGGAAATTTGTTACAAAAGGTACTCAATTATACACAATTAGCAATAAAACCTTTCAAACTGAACAACTGAAACGAGACTAAGTTTACAATTTTTTTACAGTATTAGAATTAACAAAAATATAGTTTAATCTTCCTCCCCTTGCAGGGAAACCTAATCAAGGCCATAAGTTTTGAAAATGGCTTGCTATTAAGCACAACACTTGTACAGTACTACTTAATGCACTGTCACTAACAAAGACATCATAGCATGCTAAGTGTCACCTTACAAAAAATAAAACAAATTTACAATAATTTAAATATATAAAGGCATAAGTATGGAACATAAACTAAACTTCAGTACTGCTGGACAGGTACACTTAAAAGGCTCCAACATCCAAACATTACATTTGTAGCAGAGGCACATTAAATGGCTCCAACATACAGGCTGCAACCCCACTGCAGTGTGAAGCCTCCCTTCACTACAGCTCTGCATCGCAGGCTGCACTCATTTAAAAGGATAAGAACGCAAAATCCCAAAAGTAAATCTTCATTTTTTTTTTTTTACGACATGACGTAAGGCTTCCCATTTAAAAAAACAAAACAAAAACCAGAACAAAGCTCTGAATTAGGCCATCAAAAAACAAAAACAAAAACGTTGCATTCATTCATACCAAGTGCTGGTTTTCTAAAACGGACAAAATCGAAAAAAGAAAAAGAGAAAACGGGGCTCCAGGCATAGCTGTGCATTACAAGAGGGATATGCACTTCGAACTCGCAAGGAACGCCACCCGATTAACGTCTCATGAAAGGGCCGTTCAGAGACTGCTTGGACATGCTCGTATTCATGTAGCCATGGTGGCCCGCCGGGCTGTACATCATGTTGCTGTGCGGCGGGCCCTGCATGGGCTGCTGGGAGTATGGCTGTGTTCCCATCATTCCCATCTGCATAGAGTACTGGGGGGACTGGTTCATGTACGCGTGGTTGCCATGGTAGCTGCTGTTCATCATCGGCTGGGTCATTCGGTAGCCATTCATTGCATTGAGGGGATTCATGTTCATGGAGTTCACATTGTAAGCGGGGGCAGGCATGAGATTCACGCCCATGTTCATCCGCGGCACCGCGATCGTCCTGGCGGGCGCCTGCATGGCCACGGACTGCGGAGCCCGCCCGTACATCTGCTGCTGGTGGTGGGGCAGCGGGGCCGACTTCGATCGCATCGCGAGGTGGCTCTTGCCGGGCATCTGCGTCTGCAGCCTCTGGGAGGGTGGGATCCCGATGTTGGGGGCCGCCATGTTGCGCTGCAGGAGAGGAGGGGGCAGGTTCATCGGCGGGGGCGTCAGGTTGGGCGGGGGCGTCATCGTGGACTGTGCCTGGGGTCCCCCCGGCACTTGGTGAGGAGACTGGGATAAAGACACCAGGCCCGTGCTGCTGAGCGGCGAAGAGAGGGACACGCTGTTTGCATAGGATGTGACAGAAGCTGAATGATTGTAAGGCAATGGATGGTCCATGAGGGTGTTGGTTAACTGCTGGAGCTTCGCTAGGCTGAACGTCGCCGATGGCTGCGAATAATGCCCGCCTCCGTAGTCACCCTGGCTCATCCTTTCGTATATCCCGAGATTTGGGTTGCCGGATTCCGGGATGTCGGCCAGTTGCATGGGCGATGCGAAGTTGGTGGCCATGCCGCACGGCGGCAGCTGCTGCTGGCTGTTGCTAGGGGGTCTCTCGACCACACACCCCTGGGGGGATTTGACGCTGCAGTTCTGCGGAGAGTTAATACTGTTTTGAATCATGCTGCAGCTACCATTAATGCTGGCCATCTGCTGCGTCACGGCACAGCTGCTCTGCGAGAGGCTGCTGGAAGAGATGTTGCTGTACGAGCAGCTATTCTGGGACGAGTTATTTCCACAAATGCTTCCACCCAATGTGGAATCGTAGCTGCTAGGGTTTTCGTAGTTTTCTGTTGTGCTCTCAATACTGCCAAGATCGCTAAATCCACTGTCTACAACCTGCTGTGAATGGTCGGAGACAGAAGGGACATCCATCATTGGACTTGTTTCCATGTTCTGTAAAGAGGGCACTGAAATAGCACTCTGATCAGGGCTGATCTGTGTATAGCTGTTCTCCAAAACGGAAACGGCTGGGCTGTTCACAGAGCGAACAGACTGACTGGGGTGAGAATGGATCGATGACATGGGACTGCTGTGATCTGACTGCGGACAGTCATCAATCGTGGTCATTTGAGGACTTTGGTCAGCATGGGCATAGCTTTGTAAGCTCCTGCAGGCTTCTTGTGTTTCCACACAATCCTGGAAACTGTTCTCCTGCTCGTTTTCCTGGGTGAGGGACTGCACTGCCTGCACTGTTTCAGAGTCGATTTCAGCGCAAACTGTGTGATCCTCCTTTATCACAGGGCTGAAGGAATCGCCTTCCTTGTGGTCCAGGTCATTGTGATTTTCGTCATCCGACTCGGAATCTGGCAGGTGATCCGAGTCAGCCTCGTTTTCCTGGATCTTGCCGTCTAGGTCAGCAGGAAGATCTGCGCTACAGTTCACAGCTTGATCACTGTGGTTTTCTGCTTCACCATTCGAAGCATTCGCATCTAAAAAAGTTTCTTGAAACTCGACCTGCACTTTCAACGTCTCCGCGCTGCTCTCCTCCTTTTCCAGCTCAGTGGAATCTACATGGCCATCATCTTCATCATCTGCATCGTGATCCTCATTATGCACAGGCTCCTCCTCTTCGTCGTCATCTTCCTCGTGCTCTTCCGCACGCTCAGCGCACTGCTGCTCCTCGACTGCGTTTTCACTTTCCTCGTGGTCGTCGTCCGCGGGGTCGGGGTCTTCATGGCCTTCGTCGTGGCTGTAGGCGTCTTCTGGAGAGCCCAGCTTATCGAAAAAGTCTTCCTGCTTTTTCGGGAGCAGCTGTTCGGGACTCTGCGACTCGGAGAGCAGCTTCTCGAGGTCTGTGTCCAGTGGCTCCATCTCTTTGCAGGGCTCGCTCTCCTCCTCTGTTATGGGGGGAGTCTTGTCCTGGGCTTCCTTGGTTTCTTCTGCCAGAATCTGGTGGTCAGCCTCCATCGGGGTTTCTGGGGGCGTGTAGAGGTTCAGCTTGAACCCCATCTTTCTCTCCTTCTTGAGTCTCCACTTGGGGGGCCCACGCTTCACCCCTTTCGGCCAGCCCTTCTTACGCTTCACGGGCTGAGGACTGTCTTCCTTTTGCACCAGCCCTCTAGAGCCTATAAAGAAAGAGACGGGTCAGCAACATAGTGTTTTCATATTTCTCATATGAAAAGGACACAGAGCTTACACGTGAGAAAGACCTATCTGCTACATGAAAACTTATTCGAAGTGGCACCTCTGCAGGAATGAGGGCTGTGCCTTCATGCATTTTGCCACCATCCTCTGCACCATTCCTGTACAATAATGACTTGTAATGAAGTGTAGGAGACAGTGTTGGTATAAAGGGTGGATATATTTAAAACACACTACTATATCCTGATTAACCTTTGAGATTTGCAGGTACCACAAATTTTTACTAAAGATTTCAGTACAGATATTTTCATGTCTGGCAATTCCAAGACGCTTTAAAAACTTAGATCTATTTGCCAAAAGAAACAGGTAAAACCGACTTAAGACAGACAGATTCAACACTTCTCCCAAGGACTGGGGTTGTGGATCCGATTTGAACGTCACCTTTCATCTTCTCCTCTCCGGGATCCGTTCTGTATCCGCGGTCGTCGCTCTCCTCAGCTTTCCCACCCCTCTGCCAGCTGCTGCGGCGGCGCAGGGCCGCCTTCCTCACAGGCTGCTCCTCGGCCACCTCGCAGGTGGGCTCCAGGAGGGGCATGGGCCGCTCCTCGTCCGAGTTCTCGAAGGGCTCGTCCAGGACCTCCGTGGTCTCGGAGATGGTCTCCGTGGTGACGCTGCCGTTGACCCTGCGGCGCTTTCGCCCTCTCTTCCTCTTGGGGACAGGGGCCCTCTGAAACCAGCAACACAAACCACAGTCAGGGTGAGCCTTGCGCCCGCAGGCCCATAACCACACGCTGGTTTTCTGACCAAAGCTACAACCACATGTGGCTTGAAAGCCAGTAAAAGAACTGCTCTCTTCTAGGCCTTAAAAAAAAAAACTTACATCACTAAATAAAGCAAATGACAATTGAGCAAAACTGCATGAGGGAGGGCAGACATTCGAGGAAAGGGAAAGAATCGGGCGCTGAAACAGAATAAACTCCTTCTCTAACAGAAGATGGCATTTATATGCTATGGTTCAACACTTTAACAGTACCCAGTATCGCGTCTCCGATTCCTAACAGTCCTTTGAAACATGCACAATAACACTCATGCACCTTCTTCCAGCCGAATCTGTGAAGCTGAATTTACAAAGTGCTGCATATTTGATCTCCGAATTCCACATTAAAAAAACACTGATGATTCGATTTAATAAAAGAGTGAGAACTAGCAGCGATATTCTTTTTCATCACAAGAGGGCAGGGCAGCACCACACAATCACTTCATCCTTTTGCTTGAACCACATTTCCCTCACCCACTTTCCATCTGCTCAGAGCTGCCAGCACCGTGACATTTCTGAAGAAACAGCTACACGGCGGTTTAGAGAGAACCGCAGCAGAAACCTACCTGTCTAAAGATCTCAAGGCCTCACCAGATCAACAGCAGCACACAAACTCGAAACACGTATGCGACTACTGCTTGGTTGGCGTTAAAAATCCCACCTTAACATGACGCGCAATGAATTTGATCACACCAAAGCCATGGTTTTCAAATGGGAGCCAATTAAACACTTCTCTTAATAGGGACCGTTTTCACTCCGTAAAAAAAACTTAATATCACCATGAGACCATGTAAAAGGCGACAAATGAGATGAGGCGATTTGACTAACTTGTTTGGTCACTAGTGGACTTACCAAGCATCTCTAACAGACATTTCTTTAAAGAAGCAATAGTTGCAGCTTTAACACAAATGTGTAGCTGGTATCAGATTCCCAGAACAGTAACTTGACATTTATAAGTCGCTCTTACTTTAATAAAATTAAAATAACAAAGTCTAACTTAAGCAAGAGTATTTTGATTATGCTTCCAATATAGTTTTCTATTCTGACTGCACAATATTCAGTCTGAAAAAACGGCCCGTCAGAGCCTCATAGATTTCACAGAAATCAATGCTGAAATCACATTTGGTTGCAGAATTCCGTGACAGCCATAGAAAATCACTAACTTTCGACACAAAAAACAGAACAGTGACCAGCAATCATCATCTGCTCCGGGAGAAGAAAATGAACATTTTTTAAAGATTTCAAAGTTTAAAATGATTGTTTTCTGAAGCAGAATATTCAATTTCTCTAAGCAGCACAAGCTGCGACAAATCTGGAGGTTTCAACATGAGTTAGACAGGTGTGGTGTAATAAAACTACCGCAAAAGCATTTGTATTTAAATGTATGGCAAAACAATTGGTATTGCACTATTAACATTGTGATATTCATGTACAAATAACTCCTATATGAAGTAAGTAATTTTAACTTTAAACATCAACTGGTATATTACAGTCCACTTATTTAGTGAAACATTAAAATTACCGTAACAGGATTTTACGATGTTTCAAAAATATTTCCATCATGTCAATCACGTGGAAAGACCTTGATGTGCACTGACATACTGAAACAGTGAAGTGTGAAAGATTAAAACCACAAATGAATATGAAAACTCCACAGATAAATGCTTAGACCCTATCAGAGACCTTGTTTTCTCAAACACTTCTTACACTCAGGGGTTTCTATGTGAATTGTGCAGCATTAGGTTCTGGGAAGCCTACTGGCCAGTTTCAGATGATACTCAGCCTGGTGTCTAACATATCATACTCAGATCTCAACTACTGTCTATTTTCTAGCACCTAGACTCACTCCTGCTCCAGGAGAGTCAGTCACAGGAGTCACACACAGTTTCATTCCATCTGAGCTCCTACAGATTTAACTGGATCAATATATAGATTTGGTTAATCTGGATTACCACTTAGCGCTCGCGATTGTAAGCCTTTATCTATTGAGGATGTGAAGTTCCACCTAATGCCTGCAGAGCCATGGCCTGGTGGCACCAGGAGCTGGACTGCTATTCCAGTGAAGGAGAGGACACAGTCTGCCTCTGTACAGAAAAGACGCAGACTCGAGTTCACCGCTGGCAATGCAATTTCAGATGCCATGAAACGAAACATTCACCAACAAAGCCAACAAATGGGCAACAGAAACACGTCTGTTAAAAAAGCAAAATTCCAGAACATTAATGCTAACCAATTCCAGTTTTGGGTACGTTAGTATCGTAGTTTAAAGTATAAGGTGTATTTCGTTTTATGGTGTATTGTATGGCTATACAGTCCTGCTTTGAAACATTATGGTGGACTCACTAAAGCAACCAATCCTGCGGCTCTGAAGGCAAGTGTGGCGATTCTACCCCGGGCCTCTGGGCGTGTTTCTGCTCACCTTCCTCTTAAAGCCAAGCACGCTGTGTGCTTTCGTCAGTATGGGAGGCGCCGCATCGCCGCCCTCGTCCTCGTCCTCCTCGTCTTCCTCCTCGCTGCCTTCTTCCGTCTCCGGCGCCGGCCACTCGGAGGCGGCGGCGGCGGAGAGCCTGCCAGGAGGCTGGCGGCCTGGAGCCCGGCCTGGGACCTTGGCGGCCTGCTGCCTGCCAGTGTGCGCGACGGCATAGGCTTCCTTCTCCTCCTTCTCCCAGCAACTAGCCCGTTCCATTAGGCGCTCCGCCTGAAGGGAAAAAAAGCGGCAGCTCAGCATTTACATTATCAAGCCCATGGAAATTGGATTAATCTAGCTCAACTTTCATTCCCCCCCCATGATCACTAAAGGCCTGTTAAACTGGGAGATTGCACCATGATGAGCCGTTGGTCTCGCAGTACGAGTTGTGATAAGCAACCACAGCAGATTACATTTCATGGAATATTTACAACTATTAATAATGTAGTGAATGTATTCAAGCCGTTTTGCACTGCATTACATGAATACTGACACTGAGCATTTTAGCCTGCTCAGAATGTGGTTTGATCTCGCCCTTATTTCCGGGAAACTCTACTGGTCTTTTTAAGAAGTTCACAAATCTTTGGAGGGGAGAAAAGAAGTTACAAACTTTTGGAAGGTCTACATGTCTGCATGTCGTTTACCAAACGTTTCACAAAGCAATCAAATTCCACTGCTGATATCCAGATGCATCCCTGGCTTCAATATTAGTTGAAAAAGTATAAGGACTTTCTACGTGGGTCTCAACGAAACTGAATGGATTAATGTTCTTCAGAGACAAAAGTTTTAGCTTTGTACATTACTTTAATACTGTGATTAGAAATCACTGGCTTTGTTGGTTATTTTGCAGTCCTAAAGAACACAGAAGCCTCTCCTATTAAGACTAGGCCCGCTGTTGTATAATAGGGATGGGACATAAAAATGCACACAGTTATCGTGCCCAAAATAAGGGCCCAGACGCGACACATTGCCAACAGAACACAAATACAGGGGCTATGCATGGGAAACATGCATTTTAACTCCCCCCTGACGTCGTTCCCAGCACGAACTGGTCCTCACGCCACCCCCTCGCACGCTTTATCACACGCTGAACCAGGAAGCCCTACACCCGTGCAGAGCCACCATGGGGTTTCTGACCACGCGCCCGAGCCGAAAAAACACCTCTCTTAAAGGCGCCTCAGCTGACCGCCCACCGCACCACGCATTCGTTTTATACCAGAGGAAGGACGTGGAGCCTCGGTGGCGGGGAACGTACTTCCATTTCCGCTTCCCGTTCCTCTTCGGAGACGGCAGCGCTAGGAGCCACGACGGGCGTCCACCGCAGGCATTCCGGATCCACTTCGTTCAGCCGGGGTTTGGCCCGCAGCCTCTCCACGTGATTCTGGATCACCTTCTCCCTTCGGACAATTACGAACCTTCACGGAAGGGGGGGGAAAAAAGGCCATTTTAAAACATTCTGGAGGGCACGGGTTCTTCTTCGAGGCCGATGTGTCCTTCACTGCCGCAGAAGCTGATGTTTAAAGGGAAGGAGTTGGCGGTTTGGGCACAGTACCGATACAGACGGCGGTTCAGGATTCAGACCCTGCCTGTTCCCACACAGAGAACGGGGGGGGGGGGGGGGGGGGTTGACTGGGCAGGACGCCTCAGAGAGACACTGCTGCCTCTCTCCTCTGCCACCCGAGTGAGGAACAAGCTGCCCAGCCTACACCCTGGCTTGTTTCACGAAACAGCCGGATAAGGTCCTGGGATCAATTAACTACTAACTGAAGAGCTCCCCCTTGGTTGTCATCTCTAATGTTCCTCAGACTATAAAATCAGCCGATCTGGGATATTCGCTGTATCATGCACCCGCATAAAAGAACAAGATGCTTCCAGTAACACACTCAAGTGCGTGTTGGAGCCTTTTCCAACAAATACAAAATAGAAAGTAATTTAACCCTCAACCTACACACAACAAAGTCACAGTCAACAAAAGGCGCAAGGCATGCTTTCTTTTTTCTTTACCCGATACTGGAAAAAAAAAAAGTTCTCTGCCTGCTATATAATTTGAAAAAAGTGGATGTTTGGAAAAGCACTCTGGGTTTCTAAGAAAGCTGCTGTGTTTTGGCAGTAATCAGAAGTCGAGGAGGAGAGTGGCACTAGAGCTCAGTAACTCCACTGGAGTTCTTGGAACAGCAAAATAATTTTAGACCGCACTGGAAGGGAGGATTATAAAAAAGATGAACGAAAGCAAACATAGTAACCATTCATGGCTCTCGTCAGTTGCAAATACCGTGATGTATTCCTCACATTCTAAAAACACAGGGTCTCTCACCTGCCGTCCTGCTGCTCGATCATATTGAGATGCTGCAGAGTTGTTGCGATGTCGTGGGGACACATCCCCGTCGCTCTGCTTATTCCTTTGATGCTGATCCGGGCGTGCCGGTGGTGGTACAGGTACTCCAATATGACGCTCTTCCAGTAAGCCAGGTATGACAAGCGGCCCAGGTCTGACAGGGGCTTCTCTGGAGACCCCGCCTGTCCTTCTTGCCGAGAAAGCAAGTAACCTACAGACACGCACACACACAAAAAAAAAAACTTTTTGTAAGGTGGCCATTGTTACTTATTTATACAGCTGATTTTCATTCAAAGCATCTTATATTTGAGCTCACTCATACAGCTGGGCATTTTGCTGGAGAAATTCAGGTGAGGTACCTCGCTCAAGGGTACAACAGCAATAGCTTCTCATTTGGGATTCGAACCCACAACCTTCCAGTTACGGGCCCAGAATCCCAGCCACTTCACCTAGAATGTTCATGTGAACCCTGTAGCTCGACGGTGTGAGGTTCAGAACCTCACAGTGCTCTGAAACGCCAGTTGCAGGCTGTGTGCCGTCTTATTCCTCATCAGTCAGAGTTGCTTCAACAGAAATCCAAAATTTTCACAGCCCAGTGAAAGGTACTTAAACAGCTGGCGCTTAAGGAAAACAAATCGAAGAACTGCTCAACAGCTAAAATTAAAAAAACCTAAAGGTGGGGATAAATTCTAAACACACCTGTAGGTTTAACAGATGTGAAATATAAAACAGCCATTAAACATTCACTACAACAGACTTCACTCACACAAACTGCTCTGCATGCTTGTATCAAGCAGCACTAGAAGAGATACACAGTCCAGCTGTGCAGCCCAGACCTTAGGACAGTAGGATTTACTGGCTGGAGAAGGAAATCTGCATTTGGCCAGTTATTTTGTAAGACTATCCTCTGCATTTCACAATCTGTTTTAATCTCTTATATAGACAGACACTATTTAAGATTGAGACTATACAAACCATTTACTTTAAAGCTGGCTTCCTTCCACAGAGGAAAAAAATATCCTTGGTCTTTTTTGTTTGTCTTATAAACATACATTTTTATTGTTCTTTATTTGTATTCCCTGGTTTTAAATTGCATTTTTAGTAGCTATTAGTGGTTTTGGTGCACTTGTGCAAGTTGCCAGGAAGGATTTCTGAAAAGCAGATTATGTCACTGCCTTGTGAGTCAGAGTGAAGGTTTTGCCACAGGCATTTTTATGTGCCTGCAAGGTTTCAGGATGAAAAATAACCAGAAGGAGGTTGAATTTACTGCTTAAGGGCTCCTCTCTTCTATAAAAAAACCCACTTGCACCAGACAAGGAAAGGATATTTATACAAGTGGATTTCTCCAAATTCTCAGACAGATTACACAGAAATTAACAAGACACCCATTCAGGCAAGGGTACCCCCTATATAAAAGAACCTTTACTGTTCTAAAGACCGTTGTATACACCCCTGCACCCTAAAGCAAGTGCAGCTGTATTATTTTAATTACAGTTTAGTGGCTTCCACAGTGAAATGACTAACACTAAACTGTTCTTTAAATACAAATACATATGAAAGAGGCAAGAAAATTGATATAATCCCTGAAGTCGACTGCCGTTAGCTAGCCCCCAGTTTTCAATAGAAGAGTTCTCAAACCTTGGGACTCAATAGCACTCAATCCTCCTAATCCCTTTCTTTGTTATTTCCCCCCTCTCAATATCCAGGATCCCCCGCACTATCTGAATGGCTCTCACAGCACAGGAGAAAAATCAAATGCCTCATTAAAGAGCTCCAAATACACACATCCCAGATCCCTCCACCCTCCTTGGGGAAAAAAAAAAACTCCCAAATTGAACCAGAGAGCTGCAGCTAACCGGGACTGGCCAGCCGCTCGGACACGGCGCGTTTCTCAAGCGGACAGGGAGGTCCCATCAGCCTACGAGCGCTTGAGGGTTTAACAGTTCGCAGACAACTGGCTCACTGGGGCACCGCAACGGCACAGCACTTACCTCCAGACTGAATTCTGAAAGACCTCCTCGCTCGAATGTAAGAGCTTAAGATGCACAAATGCATCCAGAAAACACACTTCAAGCTATGCAGACACTCTACACAAAACCCAAGGAGTTGAAACACTAATGTATGCATCGCTGAAAACGCATGAAAAAAATCAATAGCATGAACAAGACGGTGATGGCTAAAGACTGCATCAGAAATATCAAGCTAAGTGCAGTTTATCATGGTTTTAAATACATTAAGGAAACTTACTGAAATCGATAAGAAACCTGCCGAATCCTTGCCTTTGGTATTGAGGCATAATCATTATGCAGGAGACATTGTACTTCTGCTGGCAAAGCTTTTCCTGAGGGAAGGAGAAACAGATCAAGTTAGTCAAAGCACTGCAGAAACGGGCACTGCCCTTGTCAGCAACCACACGCGCACACTCACACACAGCCACTGTGAGACAAGGCCCTGACGAGACAATTCTACCACCTCTCTTCAGACCCTCTAGAACAAGGACATGCAGTCAGTACTACAGAAGGTTATGTGCAAATTTCAGAGTGCTTTCAGAAAAGCTGTACACAAATGCCATCTGTCATCAGCACCTTTTTATTTCCTTCATTTTCATCCAGCCCTCCCTCCCCCCCTCACCAAAAAAAAACAAAACAATGCGTTATTCATTATCTGAAAGAAAAAAAAAAAGGAATGTTTTCTTCAGTTGCGCTAAACAAACTACTAAAGCCAAAGTGGCCTTGGAAGCTAAACAAACAAAACGAGAAACGGTTTCGAAGACCTCTTTCGGCATCACTCCTTCCTTTCCAGACCCGACTGCTGTTCACGGACTCGAAATCTTGTTTTCCTTCTCTTCAGAAATGTATTCTAGACTTTCTGTGCTCTGGCAGGACTGATTTCTGGAAGCTGCCTTCAGAACAGTGCCGAAAGCAAAACACTGGGGGTGTTTTTCTCTCCCCAAACCTTCGTCAACTTAAACGAAAAAGAGGGCGTTTTTACCTTCGAGAAGTATCCGACCAGGTGACAGCCCTTTTCATCGTTTTTAGTGAGGATGTAGAAGAGGAACGGCTCAACATCGTAGTACAGAGTCTTGTGGTCAAGAAACAGCTTGGCTAACAAGCAGAGGTTTTGGCAGAAAATCTTGCTGACATTGCCATCAACCTAAAGGCAAGAACAACACAAGTGCAGAATGTTTATTTTACTTCATTTTGAATAAAGGTCACATTTCTTCATGTGTTCCAAGCTGTCAAAAACAAGACTAGTCGAGCACATAGATAAGCAGCTCAATTTCTAGGGTAAATTTAAAGATTAAAAATAGGAAACTTATAGTGACCACAACAGCCTAAACTGATGTTATCTCCCATCAGATCTTCGTGCTCCTTCTTTTAACTGTCTGTTAAATCCTCTTACATTGGAGATCCTCCCAACTGAAGAGGGAGCAAGACGAAAAACACGCATCTTATAGGTCACTGATAAGAGATGTTACATTACTGTCATTGGTGAAGCAATTAAAAAAGGGAAAGGAAAATGTTAAAAGTGTCAGGGTATATATTGTAGTTAAAAGTGTCAACCTTCAACCAAGATTGTTCAAATTGCATAGCGCACTATTAACGCCTCATTTAGAATAGTGTGTACAAACTGGGTTGTCACGTTACAGAACAGAGCGCAGCTCTAGCACAAAGAAGAGCAGTCAGGTCTATTCCGGAGCTCAAGGGAATGTCCTCTACTGACAGGTTTTTAGTCTAGAACAGAACAGCCTACGAGGGGACCCGACAACAGTATTCAGAATCCTCTGAGACATGGACAAAGACATGGGCCAACCCAGTCTCTGGGAGAAATAGGAGTTCAGACATTTGAGAAAAATCATACAGACAGGATCCCCAAAGATGTTTTTGTTTCATTTAATTATGTTTTGTACCCTAAAATGCGACAATCCAACAGCGATCGCAACTTTACATAATATCACAATGGTCAGCCTAGAAAAAAAGTTATTGAACTATAAAAACTGGTAAGTAACCCAGGATGGCACTGCGCTTAACTGGGGGTAAAATCTCACCAGTACTGAAGTCCTCACACTTGTTTTACCACATAAAAACAGCAAAACGAAGAGCTCACAATACTATTTTATAATAATACATTCAGCAGACAACGAGGGACCTCCAAGAAAAAAAACAGGTGGCTCCTGTAATTGGTGTTGGTGGAACAGTAGGTGGCGCTGTACACCCTGGACCACAGCTGCCAGGCCAACGCACCAGCATGGGGACCCGGGACGACCTCACCCTTCGGATGAAACTTTAAACTGAGGTCCTGACTATTTGATAACTGATAATCCTGTGGATAGCAGTCTGCCCTTAAGTGTAATCACCAGGAGCTTGGCTAGATTCTGCCATCGGCCCACCCTAGAGTTCCCCATTAATTCAAACGGGGAGCGATTTCTCACTCGTCCTCCTGATCCGCTGTGCAGAGATGCTGCCCTGGAGCTGAGGATGAGGTCCTATAGGAGGATACTTCAGAATGATAATTATTGTATAATGCATATTCTAACCAATTTAAGATGAAGGGAGCTCTCTATAATGGATTTTTATATTAATATAAGACTATATCTGAAAAAGAAAGATGCGGGATTTAGGAGGTACGTTTTCTGAGACTGATTTTTTTAGGTCTTGGATAAGGAGTGGAAGCTGCTTTCACTGGGAGATCAACATTCATACTGGTTCCAGTCTCAGAGGTGGAAAGCAAAAGCATGAGCAAAATAACCACAGAACTGGATAAACGTATGAACATAATCAGACAGAAGAAAATCTATCAGGTTGGTCCCAGTTACAGAAATACAGGACAACAATCTTCTCTCTGAGTCATTAGAGCTTCTATTCATAGAACTTCATAGAGAGATAGAAACACATTTTTATCGCCAGTACACACAGTGTACATATCATCTAGTAATCTGTAGAACAGTTCCAAAGACAACCGAGATAAAAATAGCACACATGCTTGTAACCTTATGTTTTGTAATGTCTTAATTACTTAGGGCACTATTGCATAAAACGCATTTCAAAATCGCTCGACTAACCTCAAACACAGAGATGTTGTTCTTCCTGTAGATTTCATTGGCAGGTGGGTGAAACCACCCACACTTCTTCGAGTGGTGCTGGAGAATGTGTTTGCTCTTCATGTACTTGAGGCAGAATTCACACAGGTAAAGCTTTTGTAATCTGTCAAACACACAAGTCGCCAGGTTAGCAAACGTCACTTCAGCAGTGACCCAAAGCCTTTCCCAACAGGCCGTGCAGGAACGCGGAAATATGGCACAAATCCCGAGCGCGCTTACCTCGAGTATTCAGGCGGATAAGGCGAGGAGTACCAGGTCTGGATTTCATACTTCCCAAACTCAATAACCGCTGGGTAGCGGCCACAGTCGGCACCGCCTGAGTAGCTGGTGTTCTGAGAAAGTAACAAAGGATTTCAAGAGGATTTTCAACAAGTGAAAGGTAGATGGAAGGCAATGCTTCAGTCGTATTTAAATGAAGGGTACAATAAACATACGGAAAACCCACGAATTTCCACCTTCAAGTCAGAAAGGCCTTGAAAAGCTGAAGGCTGATGTACAGCGCATCTCCCCCACGGCAAAGGACGGGTGCTCTTGGGAACTGCGACTCCGGCCAGGCGTCAGGGTTGACGATCCTTCCGGACACGTTCCATTTTATTCACGGGCCGCTTGTTACTGCTATGTTGTCAGGGAAAGCGTCCGGAAGGATCGTCAACCCTTTTATTCACGGGACCATGCTACCGTTACTGCTTATGTCACCGAGCCATCCTGGGAAATATGACCCTGGCGAGATCCTCGGATTAATTAGCTATGAACGACCAAACGGGCCAGATATGGGCTGAAGGGCGCCCACCCGACTGGAACCCCTCCGACGTGCTCGCAGTCCGACGTTCGCCGACGTGGTTCCCCACCTGCACCGAGAGCTCCTGGGCTTGCTTGAACATCTCCAAGTCCTCTTCCGTGACATGCTCCCGCGCCGCTGCCACCCCCGCGTCCGGGGCCTCCTGCCTCAGGTTCTTCGTGCCTTCCACGTCTGTTCACAAGGACGAGCTCATTAGAGCACGGCTCGCAGACCGGAACAAAGAAACGCACGAAGGGTTCGGGCAAAACCCCCCGGGGGGGGGGGGCTCATTTTGATTCGATTAGGATCTTTGAACTTCAGCGTTTCCAAAAAAACGTCCACTTGCGTAACAGACTCGTATAAATTCGTTAAGGATTAGTCCTAACATCAAACGAGATACAACTGGTAAGACATGTGTAAAGCATATGCAAGAGCCTTTAGCTATAGACTCTTCCCTTTGTATTCCTCGCTAATTCCAGTCATATGCTACAGACACGAGGAGTCCTTGCTACAGGAACGCTCAAACACATAGCCCGCTTCTCAGAACGCCTAGCCTCCCAGGAGGAGGACGATCAGAACTGGAGTAAACGGACACTTTAAGAAAAGTCTCCTGAGATGAAGGCTAAACTAATCTCCGTGTGCCAGCACTTTCCCCGAATCCACATGTGAGAAACCAGCATGGCCCTGGTCAAGACAGACTTCTCGCTGGAGTAAAACCGAAACAAGTCCAGCATATGTACGAGCACAAATCATGTTTATTAGCTTTAAATCAACCTCATCTTTTATTAATTAATAGCAATGGGATGGCTGTTCAGAGACCATATAATGCATTGCAATCCTACTGTTTTGGAGTTGTTAGGTAAATCCAAGGTTTGGTGCCAAAAGTTAACTATGCTTTAATAATGGAGACTTCACTGAATCATACTCCTATCAACTCCTACATGTTGTACACACACAGCTACTGTATCTGTATTTCCCAGAACAACTCTTGAAAAGAAAGAAAAAGTACAGCCTGAGGGCTCTAAAATTGCAAATTAATCTCTAAAGACATTAGCAAACAGACCAGGAACCCACGAAAAAAAAAATCTCAGTAAAGCAGTCACTGAATGCTTAATAGCCTTCATTTTTTTAATTCTTCAAATCAAAGGCAAGAAAAGGAACAAAAAAAAACAACACTTGACTCTTAATCACAGGTGTCGTTAAATTACAGAAGATCATGTTCTTTACTCCAATTTCCAGGACCAGTCTTCGCCTGGAAAGTGAACTTAATTTGCAGATTAAATGCTTTGAAATTTATACCCAAACCATGCATTTAAAAACCAGAGAAAAGCTCTCTGATCACTTTCTCGGACACTAAAATGTATCAGATCTACAGTTTAATAAAATGTTTTTATTGTTAATGGGATTAATGATGAGAGTGAGTATATTAAAAATGCTAATCCCATTATGTAATTATAATGGCACCTTAAAGAGGACTTTATTAAGATATGAAGGTTATTAGACCCAGGGACTGACTGAAATAACACACACATACACAAAAATCATCTACAGAGATATGCTAACAGTTCAGAGTTCATTTCCTTTGTTAGGATTAAGTGTCCTTTAACCCCTTTAATCCACTGGCAGGCTGAAAATCGGCCAAAGCTTTTATTTTTTTGTTATGGGAATAGAAGGGAGAAGCAAACAAGAAAAGGCTTAGATCGTTACTGGTCGAGAAACGAGCGAAGCAATCTGCCGAGAGCTGAGAGCGGGTGGTGGAAGGGTGAGAATGGGATTCTGGGAAGAGGAATGGGAAGGGTCGACCCAGAGAGCAGCGGCAGGAAGGCGACCGCGATGGGCAAGGCGGCTGCAGGGGAGCCGCAGAGACACGGGCTGGCCATGCACTAGGAAAGCGTTGGGGGGGGGGGGGGGGGGTGCCGCGGCCTCTGCAGGCGCAAAAGAAAGCCAAAGGAAAATGAAACTGGTGGCGCAGGATTAGTTGGAGAACACATTCTAGATGTTAATCGACATTAGAGAGAGGGCGAGAAAGCTGAGCTACTTCGCTACGCGAGTTCAGGAAGAGCAAAAGACAGAGAGGAAAAAGAAAAGCTGAGACGGCGCGCGACAAAGATTATTGCACTTGACGGGAGGCAGGTGGGGTTGGCGCTGTGACCCTTTGCTTACCATGATGCTGATCGGGCTTAATTCTTCCGGCTGCCAAGCTCCCCTTCCCTGGTGAGGGGGTCCCCTTTTGAGGGGTCACTTTATATTTTAATCTGCCTAGCATCCTGTGCTTTCTGAGGAATGAAGTTCGTTTGAAATGAACCACTGCCTTAAAAGTGCATCCTCTGGGTACCCCCCACCCGGGGGCGGGGGCGGGGGCGGAGTGGGAGACTAGCCTACTGTTCAGTTCTTTCTTCCCGTGGAGCTGGGGACAGGAAGACAAATCCGGCTCGCGCCGCACGCGCCTGGGCGGAGCGTAGCTCGGGTGCGCCTTTTTCCGCGACTGTCCCTGAGCGGCAAAGATGTGCGAGAGTCCGTCAAACAGCCCCTTGAGCTGGTTGTTACTGGAGAGGCTGCTAAGGGAAGGCGCGCTAGACTGGCTGGAGGAGCTCTGGGGGGAGTTTGCGGAGGCGGAGCTGCTGCCGGACTTCTGCGAACCGGGGCTCTGCCCGGGTCGCGGAGGAGGGGACGGGAGCGCGGCGGGCGGGGGGGTGAGCTGGGGAGAGGTACCGGTCGCCGTGGCGCCCGAGCGAGGAGTGCACAACAGTTTCTGGAGGCCCTTTTTCCTCGGTCGGCAGTGCTTTGGGAGGTCTGCCGTCTCGGCCCGCGACCTGCGGCCGACGGGCGACGGCGTGAAAAATTTAGAGAGGCCGTCGATGAGGCCCCTGGTGGTCTTGTTAACGGGGAGCGGACAGGTGGAGGAGGATGTGGGCGTGAGAGGAGTGGAGGAGGAGGAGGAGGAGAAGGAGGTGGTGGTGGTGGAGGAGGAGGTGGAGACGGCCACCCAAGAGGGGTCTGTGACGGCCAATCTGCTGCTCGTGTTCTTCACGGATGCGGCATGACCAGATGGAGGTGTGGTACAGACTTTAATCTTTTGACCCCTACCAGGTGACCCCCTGCCCGCCAGTGCAATCAGGGTTCCTTCTGCGCTGGTTACAGACCTGAGGGCGAAAAAAACGTTAAGAGCAAGTCAAGAAAGGTGGTCAGCGTTTTAAACGAACGGCCATCTTTTTGTTTTTGCGTATGACTAGCCGGTTTCCAAACTAGAAACTAGCTGGTTTCCATGCTAGAAAAAACTCCAGTTGCGAATGAGAAAAACCCCAAGATATTTAGGCTGTGACCCAAACATCACGTCTATAAAAACGACCAACCGACAGCGACTGCAAACAAGGATTTCAGGCTTTTGACAAATTAAGAACACGCAGCTGCCGATAACTTTTCGGTGTCAAAACAGCCGACACCATCAATTAACACATCAAGATGCTCCTCTGTGCGCAAGAGTGCAATGAATCGGGGAGCAGCGCATCTATAACGAACCATGTGAGGGGAGGTCTTTTTTTCCCCCCTCGTTACAGCGGAAAGCTAGATGCCAGTCAGAAGTAGGCACGAATGTGCTGTGCTCAGAAGAAAAAGCCTAATGTGACCCTGGCCTGGACTCTTCCCAGCACTGACTGCAGTGAGGAAAGGAGGCACAGAGGTCTGAAGACTGAAAATGCTGTTCTGAGGCTTAAGGGGAGAAAGGTAAAAAGTACAAAGCACAGGTTCTCGGATCAAAAACTTGAGTATTGGTCCCTGCAAACAGCACTCCCGTTTGGTCTTCGTGAAGAGCACTGCAGGAGGCATGAATGAGTAACGCAATTACTAATCTGGCTTTCGGTTAATGAAAAGCCAGGGGAAGACTTCTGTATTGAGTCTAAATTTATCTAAAAAACCAAATCGCTTTCTATGTATGTGCTGTCTTCAAGACATCTGAGATAAACTGTTAATACAACATAAGCTTCAGGATCGGTAAGATTAATGGTTAATTAACAAGCAGGATCATAACAGCTCATCTGTTCACCTACAAGGGAGAAAATCTATTACTGCAGAGCCAGTATATGTTCATGATTCACTCTCAAACACTTGTTCTGGAAGCAAAGACCTGGAGGTCATGAGAAGTATAAATGCCCTTTCGGAAAGGTTCAGGGAAAAGAATGGACTTATTTTACAAGACCTTTATCTACATAATCTGCAACACAGAGCATTTCAGATTTAATAAGATGCAACTGGAGCAAAATTAATTCCTAAGCAAGGCATTACACGTACCAACATTACAATCCTACAACACATCACAAAGATAAAAACTAAAGTAAATTTTGATATTATCAATGACCTTTTCTTACACCTCCTAGTTAATACAGCACAGTGGTTTTAATCCCATCCAAATGTAATGTGGAGCTGTGCCAATGAGAAAGGGTGTCTGTGCATTATCTGTGCTCACCTGCTCTGTGCATGGAACAGCAGACCCAAAAAGTTACAAGGACAAGGAACAGAAATGCTAATGGTACAAATTAATTCAGCTGAACCTTCTAAGTTTAGCCTAGAAATTTAAGGACAGAAGGTGGAGGATAACATACATTGTTCGCTGTTTGAGCTTATTTTTGGGTCTTCCTATTGGCTTGGCGTATCTCCGTTTGATCTGGGCGGCTCTTTTGTGCAGCAGCCTTTTCCCCTTGTCCTCCGGCCTGCAGACCTGACAGACCCACAGTCCTGGGGAAGAGTTGGAAGGAAAGCGATTCAGGAAACTCTGTCGCTGCTAGGGACACATTTCTAATTTTTAAAATGCTAAACAGAGCACAAATGCGATCCAACGTCAGGATGTAACTTTCAATATATCTGCGTGTAAAATGTTTTTTTTGCAACTGCCCTATCAAGACGGATACTTTCGCCTTCCTTCGCATAGCTTTGTCAAACACGATTACGTAATTTCTTTTCGGCAGGTCGTTTTTTTCCCGACGCAGCACAAGCTTTAACATGAAACCTTGAATATTCCACATGTGCAGAATGATAGGAAATAGAAAAAAGCTCTATGAAGACATCTTTCTAGGCTGTCCTAGGAGACAGAAACCACAGGCCTTTCTAGAGTAGAGGTCACAAACTCAGTTCCTCGAGGGCCCTGTGCCTTCCAGTAGTCAACTATACAATTAACCTAATTATTGTCTAAATTAGACATGTATGAGATTTTTCTTAAGGTCTTCGAGAGTTGATTACACAAGACATTCACTTCATTAAAAGGTAGAGCTACCTATAAATTGCCCGAGAGCCTGGTTAGAAGTATTACAATTATGCAGCTAATTAAACAATTAGACCTACTATTAAATTGAGAACAATTATGGGTGGAACAGAAACCAGACGACACTGGGCTCTCCAGGAAGCGAGTTTGAGGGCCCTGCTGCAGAGAAACTGTATTGCTGAGGCAGTGCTGTTACTATGCGAGTACAATACCTTTTGGCATTCTTGAAAGTGGGGGGTCACAGCACTCCATATGGAACCCGCGATCACAGGAATCGCAAAACAGCATGTCTTCCTAACAAAAAAACACAACAATCTTTTTAAGCATTTTCAACATTTGTTCATTTTTATCATCCCCCCCCAACAACACACTCCTAACACATTCAAAGGGATACAATATGGTTATGATATGAATGTATTAGATATTGATTTTTTTTGCATGTCACATCAGGCTACATTTTTTAATAAATGGCATCAGATCCGATTTCCCGCCAATAAGACTGCCTCTTATTACTATTATACGTATAACGGACAGAATCTTGCACTTATCATGAGAGGCAATGAGTATCTATTACACCCAGATCATTCTTTCAAATATTTAAATGCTTAGCCTAATAAATAACATTGATAATTAACACCTGTAATCGCAACTTACAGCGTTTTTCCCCTGAACCCGACAGGAACTGCAGGTCTTGCACTCGATACACTGCCATCGCAATGCCTTCACGTTTGCAGTCAGCTCGGGCGAGAACTTCAGACACGATGGGTGTCCTTAAAAAAAAAAGCAGATCGGCACAACATAATGTACAGACCACTCTCCCTCACCAAGCCCAGGCCTCGGTTATTCCTAAACTGAAATCAACGCTTCCTGAAAGCTTCCAGTGAAAAGAGCAAACCTGCTTTTTAATAACTTTATAATGTTCCAGGGACTGCAATTGAGAAAGGCTGAAAAAATAAGCCAGGCAAGCCTTTATTTTTACCACGCACGCCGACAGCTTCCATTAGCCATCTAAATTAATTTCTACAGAGGGAAGGGAGACCTTTTTTCAAATTGCATATATTTTAAAAATCAGTTAAACATTAACATATTGCATCAATATTGTTAAGAGCATGCATGATCCCTTTTCAAGATCTGGGTCTGAAAGCACTGTATTATCAAATACATCTGAGTAGCTAATTAAAGATAATTTGATCTTAATGAGGCAGAAACAGTACCAGCATTCATTCTAATGGAAGTCGATCCATGAGAGTCATGTAAAAGCTTGCCTTCACATGCTTTCTCTCCCTCTCAGGACTTTCAGACCAGCTGTTTGACAGTGAAAGCACAGTTTGTATGTACACTATGAACAGTTAATGAAAACCACCTCAATGCTACTTAGTCAAATTCAGGCAATAAAAATCTGTCACCAGGAGAACAATTCCTTGTGGCATTTAAAATAATTGTCCAAAACAAATGACTCCACTGGGGTGGTAATTTAATGGAAGGTTAGCAATTTACATGGAAAGAAGAGAACTGGAAAAAGGAAAATGTCGCCAGTCTGCACCTCTAATTTGCTGATCTTTACTCTTCTGTGATGCTATCTCTGATCATGAACCACCGGCACAAGCACACAAAAAAAATGACTTAGTGAACATTTCAGGATTCCAAAGATCCGCAGTGAAGGACAAGAAATCTGATTTACATTTATCGGAAACAAAATCCTCGTTAATATAACCAAATGGATGTAAGCAGACAAATCCTTGTGGTATGCATCCATAAAGTTGCACAAAATGCTAAAGAAAGGGTTTGTGAAGACGCTGCACTCGCTGGATCAAATATTTACAGCAGAGCTCTTCGATAAAAATTTATGCACAAACCTCAGAGCTAATTAATTCCTAATGTGGGACTGCTGTTAGGATGTTGTTCCAATAAACATATCAGGGCTGGGGAGAACCATTCTAAATCATTTACACTGCAGCCGACGACAACAATGCTTAATGTTTTCTTTCTCTCCACCATCAGTCAAGGTGTTGTGCATCTACAAAAATGACTAACGCTCCCCATTTTTCATTGCAGTGAAGTAATGGAGTGACAGACAACCTTCCTCTAAAATGGAACAAGAGCTGTTGAGCAGCTGAGGCAGAGCCCCTCTGACAAGTTCACATACAGCACTTCAACAGCCTTTAGTGGTCGACTGTTTCTTTACTCTTGCTCGAATTCAATAACTCCCTTTACCGAGCTCCACTGCTCAGCAGCAGACACAGCCAGGTGTGCAGACTGGGGGGCAGACAGCACCTCTGTCTGACCTGCTCACCCCTCTAGTGCAGGTGTGCAGACAGCACCTCTGTCTGACCTGCTCACCCCTCTGGTGCAGGTGTGCAGACTGGGGGGCAGACAGCACCTCTGTCTGACCTGCTGATCCCTCTAGTGCAGGTGAGCAGACTGGGGGGCAGACGGCACCTCTGTCTGACCTGCTCACCCCTCTGGTGTAGGTGTGCAGACAGCACCTCTGTCTGACCTGCTCACCCCTCTGGTGCAGGTGTGCAGACAGCACCTCTGTCTGACCTGCTCACCCCTCTGGTGCAGGTGAGCAGACTGGGGGGCAGACAGCACCTCTGTCTGACCTGCTCACCCCTCTGGTGCAGGTGTGCAGACAGCACCTCTGTCAGACCTGCTCACCCCTCTGGTGCAGGTGAGCAGACTGGGGGGCAGACGGCACCTCTCTGATTGATCTACTCACCACTGCTGCCACAGTCCGCACAGGACAGAAGTTCCTCGGGCCTCTTCTCGCGATTCGACTCCTTCGTGCCCAGACAGAAACTGCAAATCGGGATGGGGTCAGCACGGGGCTAGGAGGGAGAAAGAAAACGGGGAAGGAGGAGGAGGATTAACGAAAGGAATTCTGAAACTGGAACACCCAGTGAAAAGTTTCAGGCGAGGTACTCAAAATGAAATGCTAACTCTTCTAAAAAAATATATCTCTTGCTCCTCCACTAAACAAAGCTTAAGAAAAAACGTTAGAAGTAACTGGCTTGCTTTATGCCACGGAGATCCTGGAGGCCATAAGTCATCACCTCAACGCTGACCTCCCTTAATACAGCATCAATCTTCTCAACGGCAGGCCTGAGCCCGAACAACTGACTGCCGCTGTGCCATTTCCATCCTGGGGCTATCTCCACCACACCCTCAGTAGTTCACGGCACAGTACACAATCCAGGAGGAAGGGGATGTGCTGTCAGTGAGCTCCGTTCAGGACAGGGAGGAATCGGAGTCTGCTACATTCTTCCTTCCTGGTGTGCAACAGCAGGCACATAAACAACATTCCCAGACCATGCCTACCTCCGAGCCCCACAATACTTCAGAGGGAGCCAGGCACGGACCAGCAACATCCCACCACCCAGCCTACATGAAGCACCTCACCTTTATCGGGTAATCTCTTTATATTGTACAGAAATAAAAAAAAAAGATTAATGATCATAACAATTAAAGTTCTTAATCAGAGTTTCACATACTAGAGCCCAAAGGGAGCACTTGATGTGTAATTGAATTAATGTTTAATGGAAAAAAGCCTGGTGTTCTACACCATTCATCAAGTGCAATACTGCTACCGTCAAGAAGAGAATGATCAATTTAACAATTAGGAAAACTGATTCGGGTCTCCAGTAAGCACAGCATTAACTTCCCAGCCAGCCTTTTTTTTTTATTCATTACAAAAATTTCTGCAACGATACTTCATGTCTTGTACTAAAAAGGAAAGCATTGTTTCACTTATGTCAACGAACAGTTGGCACAAAAACGCATCTCAGAAGCCTATATTCAAATCACCATCTGCAATTTCAGCATGTGAAGGCCTCGATTTAAAATACTTATGCATGCTCGTTTGGAACATCGATAAAAGCGTCTCATTTCACATTCTGGAAAAACATGAACACAGATCTGGACTTTCCTCAGCCCATGCTGGCAGCCCATGCTACACTTATGCTTCACTCTCTCGCTCAAACTTCAGCGAAGCCCCATGGGGGAAAAACTGGTCACGACGACCTGCATTCACCAGCTCAACCTGCAGAGCGCCGAGCTGCTAATCAGGGCCAGCTTTCACGCCCAAACCCATCAGAAGCCCAGCTGCACACTCTTCGTCCCCTTACTGCAGCTAAACAAACGAAGCACAGGAAATCTGCACACAACCGCCCTCAGCAGCCTGGGAGCTTCAGGTTTTGCTCCAACCAGCGGATCAATGACCGGCCCAGAGGGACCAGGTATCTTTTGACGTTTTTCAGGATTCCGATGAGCTCTTTTTGGCAGGGCGGGTCCCCACTGGCAGTAAGCAAATGTCAGAGCCTGGTAAAAAAAAACAAACAAACCTCAGGGCAGGCCGGCTTGCAAACCCCTTCAAGCGCAGGCGGGTAACCACACTTCCCTTTCCTCCGCGGACTGGCAGCTGTGCGACGAGGGCAGGGCCAGATGCGCTCACGCCAGCGCCCCATCGGCAAACAACCACCGCGCAGGCTTTAGGCGAGGATGCAACTAGACAGGAGGACTGTGCCACGCACATTTCCTCCAGCTGCGCGGCCTAGGACACCCCGGGCCCCGGAAGGCCGTGGCGCTCCCTCCGCGCGTGCAGAGGTGCAGCACCAGAGCACACGTGCACACGAGGACTGACCTCCTGCTGCCTCCTCCTCACCGAGGAGCCCAGCCACCGAGCCATCAACACTGCCTTACAGGCCTGAGGCTCAACAGCCGACCGCGGAAAGCTCGCCTTCTCAAGTTATTCTCCAGCTGCTGCAACTTCATATCAACAGTCAACAACGCTGAGGTTAACAGTGCAGAGGAAGATTAATTACTCAGTAAACACTTCGGTTTCTGTCTCCAGACTGTCACTCGCCCAGCACTTTTTTTCCAGAGTTTGGCCTTGGAAAATCTATCATCCGCCACGGAACTGGTTTAGGATATTGTTCCGAGCCTTTTACACTTTGACTCTCATGCAGCACCACCACAGAAATCTCATGAACGCCGCAACAGGAATTTTAACCTCTTAACATGTGGAACTGGTGTGCTCAGATTAAAACGCAGGACCGGCATCCAAACGGGCAGTAAAGCTGCTGTTACTAATAGGGTTAAGGGATCAGTATAACAATCTCCCAAAACAAATATTTCCATTTGCTTTGCTCTTCACTCATGAATTGAGCCAACACATGCCCTGTGCATCGCATGCAGGCTGCAATTAGCCGATGTCGCTATGCATGACAGCCCTTGGCTGCACCCTCGCACTAGGGAGCAGGGTGCTCTTCCACCGAAGACGGAGGCTCAACGGCAGCAGCGCAGCGCCCGGGCCGTCTGGGGCGGAAAGCCCTGACCGAGGGCGCCGATGCGGCGCAGTTAAGCTAAAGAGACTAACGGGGGTCGTGGATCACGACTGCCATTGGTGAAAGATGAACGACGGCTCACTTCCGAGGTCAAACCCACAGGACTTTACTCCTTTATGTGCGGCGGTGGTTATTTTTGGAGAGAAGTATACTAGGGTTAAAAAAAAAAAAACATTTCTGATGTTTCTAGAAGGTAACCATGCAGTTAACGCAAAGGCAAGCACGAGTTTCTGTTCGAATACGTTTCATACTTGCATCCCAAAGTGTTACAAACTTTGCTCGGCTGTTCCAGCTGCACACAACTTCCCCGGAGACCCTTTATTTTACAGGCATTACTTAAGGGTACCCGACTAAGGTGGCAATATGCCCCATTTCCCAGCTACAAAACCTGGCTGTTAAGGAAGCATGCTGACAGGGTCAATGTGATATCTGAGGGACAACACGAATTGATCTAGTTTTTGAAACGAGGTGAGCATTTTCTGTGAAAGCAGGCATTGCTGCATTGCATCTCATAAATGCACTTATACATAGGATTATAAAAAAAGCTGCTGAACACAGGAGAATGTCAGTTTTGTAAAGTATGGACCCACGGAGTGCTTCCTAAAACCGCATGTTGTAATTTTGAGCACTTTTTAGCAGTCACAGAATGTACTCTGAACGCGTGCCTTTAGCAACAGCTTTCAACAGATGCAACAGAAAAGCATCCTACGAGCACTGAAATCCTTACAGAGGAAAATAAGTGAGTGTGCGATGGAGTGGCCACTGAATGAAACTGTCTTGCACTATGATGACATTGTTTTTTGTCCAAAAAATGCATTCCTGTTACATAAAATAGAATAAAGCAAAAAGTAATACAGCAGAATCCTAGGCCCCCCTGATAAACTGTAACTAAAAACAAGGTCATGAACTATAGACCAACATAAAGATTTGGTAACTTTTAAAACATGATAATGTACAAGAAAAAGTAATTATTAATTCTATTGTTGATAGCATCCCAATACCATCAATGGCACAACTAATAATCACATTTTCTGTATCTCTTAATGCACAAGATTTATTCACACTAGTAAACATGTTAAAAGCAAAATCCTGTCAATTTTATCCTCCGATGTATTTTCAGTCAGCTGGTAGGATCACAATACCTCAGTGTATTCGTACTGAAGTTTCTGGAAGTTGAATTAACTGCCAGGAAGGTACTAAAGGAGCTCCACAGACACTTTTGGCACTCTAAGGCAAAAGAGTTCAGTCTTGAAGATATAGTACAGAGTAACAGCCTCAACTCTAGAAACCACCAACAATCTCCAGACTAATGGGATGGCTGCTACCTCAACAGGAAGGTAGAAATGGATGTCAAATATGAGAAAAGTGCGTGGGAAGGAAAACGACAAGAGGGAATCTTCACAAGCTGTGGTATCATCGGGATACGGTGTCTCCCAGACTCGATGAATCTGGGGTCTGTAGTGATATATTTGAAAGACACGGATTTGCCCAACAGCAGCAAACTGACTCCCCAGGACAAATGGGGAGATGTGATGAGGCTGGAACTGGGCTTCTGGACGGCTTCCCAAGAAAAACAGTCGCATGGACAGGAGAAGCTCACTTCAAGCAATATGAAGACAGTACTTTGTCCAAGGGTAGAACAGTAGGGCTCCATGCAAGACTTAACACAAACCTTCCGGTTAGGAGTCCCGTGCCTTAAACACTGTTCCGCAGTGTGGCCCTACGATAGGAAATAACACATCAAGCTCAATAACCCAAAGAGCATGAACATTTCAGCCCTGAGCAGAAGCGCGCAGATCACCTGGGGGAGCTGGAGAGGCCCTGCTTGGAGGAGTGCTGGAGCACCCCTGAGGAGGAGCTGTAGGACCCGTTCAGAGGTCCTCACAAGGTCGGCAAAATATCAATGGCTGGATATATCCCCATACAGAAATACAGGACACCGTGACAGATGTTCTGTTTAACATACAAGTCTTTAGCTTTTGATTTGTTACTACAGAAAACATTGAATGTACACCTGGATTTTAATTACCTCACAGTTCTGAATAAATTTGGAGTCAGGTGCATCTTAATTGTATATATTCATCCTATTTGCCTCTTTGATACACTGAAGACCTAATAACTTAATTACAGTGCTCTACAGGAGGAAAACCTTAATGTCTACATTGCGTCTCACAAAGATAACCCTTAATATCTTGTCAGATATAGCCTAAATATCTGGCCTAAATATAGCCCAGAAGAAAGCCAACTTTTCATAATTGAAGCAACACCGGTGCCCAAAGCACCATCCCCAGGGATCAAACCCAACAGTTCTTCTAATACTCAGTAGTGCTGTATTAATGCTGGTGATCAGCACAGCACTGGGTGATTTGCCGTCACTCAAGATTACATGGTCCTTACACACTGCTTTAGATGCCTTTGTGCACAATCATCTAGTCCTCCACCTCAGGTGTTAGCCTGCTCCACTGCACCCCTGGAGCCTGGGACCCCTGCCTTGTATTGTGCATTTAAGACAATTTCCTCCTCCCTAGACTTCCTGACAACTACTTATTCAGGGTTATCTTATAAATACCAGTCTGAGGCAGAATCAGTGTCCCATGGCGTTCTAAACCACCTAATCGATAAAAGAAAGGAGACACGGCTCTCAGATGTAAATTGCTGTTTGCAGTGTAAGTCTCTCCCCTCTGGGCCAGAATGACAGAGCTGTAGCACACAGTACCAGTTAAATCCCGCCCCGCACAGCCTACTGTACTCGACCTCAATTGCGATGCGAGTGCTCCACGGTTCTTTACATACGTGCTCGAAAAACAATCGCACTACAGCACGTTGAACAGAAATGAATGCAGTTCTGCCCCCACTCCGAGCTCCAGGGCTTTGAATAAAGACATCTGCAGTGCTCCCAATCAATTTGCATGTTGGAGATGCAACACACGACGCCACTGATTTGCCTTTTCCACTATACCAACCCCGAGCGGACTGTTTACATGTTCATTTAAATCAGACCCCAGAATATTATGGACATGCTGTACTCCCACAGAACACAGAGCAGATTCCTACATGGATTTTAGCCTCCTCGTACCCAAGAGAACCCAAGTGGCAGTGCAGGCAGCTCATGTTTTGCCGTTTACGGTGAGGTTTACAGAGTAGTTCCTCTGACAGAAAAGCCATTACACTTTCCCTTACCCGGTATACAACAGCCACATGTACAGTATGTGTAAACCGGCTACTGCAAAACCTGCAGCACCCCAATATCCATTGTTTTTCCTTCATTTGCTAGTGGTCAAATGCCGATGAACAGACAGCGCCACACCGCTTAGCCCCGAGTGGCCCACTCTTGCCCCAGAAGGCCACCCTGTCGCCATTTTCATTCCCGAACACCTAAACCCTGGGCCGCCAAACGGCCACCAGACCGGTGGGGCTCCAGCTCCTCGGCACCAGAAGCAAGAGGGTTAATACACACTTGACCTGCGCTGGAGTCATTCGTTTAAGACTTCCAAATAAAGGTTGAATCCGTTTACACACGGAGAGCGATACTCCGGCAAATGACTTCACCTGCTCAGTAGGTTACAGTTACATGCCTACAGTTGCCCGGCTTAATGACTCCTTTGAGGCTGAAGTTTCTAAAGCGCTTTCAAAAGTCTTATTGGCTAGATAATATAGTTAGTCAGCTCTTAGCAGAATGAGCCTTATATACTAGCCCAGGCCACCTTTCTAATGTACACCTAACTAAAATATTTGATGGCTCTGCCGAGTAAAGGATGACAAACACCTGCAGGCCTTTCTGGTGTTAAAGAGTACTCTGCAGAAGACATCAACATCGGAGTACCAGGCTGCTGTTGCCACGGCAACACTTCAGCTTTCTGGCAGGTGAGGTTGCACGTACTAACCAGATAGTGAATTGGGAAACAGCCTGTGTTTAAACATGCAGAACATCAGTTAGGAGGTTAATCTCTGTTACGTTTTAATGATTCCTAATCGCCTCAGTCAGGTACTGAAAAGAGGTGACATTTACACAAACTCGGCAAGAAGGCTAAAAGGATCAGATAAAGGACCAGAAACAGTCCCTGACATGTCATAACCGTGACACACGGTACGGTCTCAAGCGGCTTGGGTTGTCCTTGCTCTCCCCACTACAAAACAGACTTACAAATTAGCTACAGGGAAAACACAGCAGTCGCTGAGGAAGGTTTTAATTTGCTACTCTGTACCGTTGTAACTGATCTGAACAGCATTCAAATGACGTGCGGGCCACACTGGCAGGTCGCTGGGAGAAACAACACTAATGTGCGATCGGTAATGACCGGTGTGATTTAGTTCGCTACATCCCACAATACTGTAAGCGAACCGTTCCGCTCCGCTGAAGCGAACACAAGCTCGAAATCCACTTTAAACCGAGATCTTACGGTCTGCTCAGGGGGAAAAACACCACCGGTGATCAATGCGTGACGCAGGACATAACCAGAACAGATGTTTTCTCTTTTCCTCGGGTTTCATTACCTTCGCACTGTCCATTAGCTTATCACTCCCTACAGTTTCTCCGAGGCTTAACGAGGAGAGCCGAGCGATTACATTACAATTACTTCAGCCCGGTCAGATGACCGGGGCAGCTGAACCCGAGCAGCGCTCAGGTGTAATTCGCTCAGGTTAGCACTGGCTAGCCGGCAGAGGGCTGCGTGCCTGATTAAATATTAAAGCAATCTTTCACGTTTGTTTTTTTCCTTTTAACCTGAAGATAAAATTACCGTACATGCCACCCAATTAATACCCTGTTCACGCAGCCAGCCTCAAAGGTTGCAGAAATATCAACACTCGCAGAGCGCCTGGAGTGAAATGTACACAACACAGCAAGGAGCGAGGTCACTGCTTACTTTAGCAGCATGTCAATATTTTCAATACATTTGAACAAATCAGGAGTCGGGTGCAGGAAGATTTAAATTGAAAGGAGCAGAGTAGGGGAGCTCAAGGATTTCCCCCCCCCCATTTTAAGCTCTTAATCACACATCATATTTACTTTGATAGATCACACAATAGCACGTTAAATTGGATTCCCAATCGAGAGGTAATTAGCTCTTAAACTGAAAGGCTGTCATATCCATCCTGTCGCTCCGCAGCCCTAATCTTGGAGATAACTGTGGACGAAATATTCAGCTTAAAAGATGGCCAGGGAAAACAAACGGGCATCGATTCACATGGTGCGTAAACAAGGAGGGAAAGAAAATCAAGCCCCGAGAGAGTTTGAGACTACAGTGTCCTCCCCTGGCTTCCATGTCCCCAGGAACCTCTCGCTCCGAGTTTATCGGCAGACTGGCGTGGAGCTCTCCCCCTCCAGGCTACCCCGCTGGAAGCAGTTTTCACTGTGGGCACGAGGCTAGCCCAAGAGTCAAAGGGACGAGACATTTCTTGGCTGCTGTGTATAAACGCATTTTTATACAAAAATTTGTATTCTGTATTCTCGTCACGTGCAGATTAGAAAGGCATGTGTTTAGGAATAATAGTATTTATGGTACCTGAAAGATACAGGTTGTTGCACAAAGCTAAGGTATGCATAGACGTGATCTGATAACTGGAATCAATTTCCTGTCGTTAAACTGTTTATTTTTATTATATCAGTTTTATATAAAATATTGCCAGACATGCTTTCCTTTAAAAGAAGGTGACTTTAACAAAATTTAAGGAAACCTTTTAAAACCCATTTGTTTTTTTTTAGCCCCCCTCCCCACACTCTATTTCCTTGTTAGGACTACACATCCTTAAAGTGTTGCACGGCAATTTGTGTCATTGCTATAGCAGGAAACAGTACAAATCTGTTGCAGATCTCAGTGTCTTAAGCAGGACTGCCACAACTGGGATCACATATTAAAAACATCCTTGGATTTTATTTAATGGGACAATGCCTAGAATTGAACATTTCAGATATCACTGCCAAGTTGATTTGCTCATTTACTGCGCTATACTTAGCCCTTGTGAATGAGCAGACTTGACTTTTGTCAGGTTGTTACCAAAATGACTCCCCAGAGGAAACTGCAGGGATCCATTATCAGGACAACCCTTAATCAAACTTGTATGAAAATTTCCTGGCAACACAACCCCTAGCTCAGCTCAAGATCAGATTACACAGAAAATCAGTTGGACCATTTGATCCATCTAGATTGTTTGGTAGTGATGGACAGATTGATCCCAGGACCTCATCCAAGCCCTCAGTTTTGACAACATGGCTGAAAAGCTTGTTCCAGACCCCCACAACCCTTTGTGTAAAGACCTGGCTCAATGTTCTCAGTTCTCAAGACTCTGAAGACTTGATTCAGTTCCTGTCCCATGCAGAGCACTCCCAGCATAGCAAGCATCACACGACAGAATCCTGTCTGCTCGAGAGCCACTTCAGCGTCATGAAAGACTTATACTCTAAAAGTAAGCTGCCTTCCAATTATACCAGCTGGACATTGATAAAGTAATCACGCTGCCTGTTGTGACGTTCCAAGACATGTTCCACTTGTTTCAAGTCGGCACTCTAATGCCTGGGGAGGGGTAGACGGGACTGTACACTCCATCCCTTATTCCAGGCAGATGCTGCTCTGCAGCGCGATGGAACGGAATTTGTGTGCATTGAAGGAAAACCCATCGAGACAAGTTACATAAATCTCCCAGCAGTAAGACAGCTCCTGCCATTTTTCACCAGAGTGCCGATTCAGGACACGCATCCTTACTGTTGACAAGATGGCGTGGTCCGTCACACGGAGAACAGCTGCGATCGGGAAGTGGGAGCGAGGGCTCTTTCGGATTCTCTCGGAGTCTCGCAATGCTCCTGATCAGGTACTTTGGGAATAATCCTGATCAAGCAGAACCATTCCGTTTCATCTGGCTATGCAAAATCCTCCATTCTGACCAACTCAAGCCGTGTCCAAGATCTACACTCATTAGCTGTAGTGACATCGATGTACTAGAACGCAAGTTACAGCACTCTTATTAATTTGCCTGCAATTATGTGTGCCAATTTCTGCCTTAACAGCAAGTAGTGCTACTTACTATCTGCCTAATTGTGGTTTCATTCACGTTAGCTACAGAGCAGGAGCTCATTACTGTACAATGTCCAAATACACAAGAAGCACTTCAGCAGCCAGGAAAGTAGACTGCTACTGTAGTAGCAAGGCTGCTTTCTTCAGAGCAGCCCTTCAGACCCATGTTTCAATGCAGTAAAACAGAGCGACTTTCATGCGCCTTCAAGGCCACAGTGTGCTATACAGTGCCTTAGGCAACAAGTGTGTAGCTGGTGTTGCCTTCATGGAGTGGAGCTAATATTTCAAGACCCAACACCTCAGAAAGGACCATAACTCTCACAGTGGAAATTCACCTTTTCCCAGCTGACTGACCACTGCAAGAAGCCTGAGACACTGTAGGTTTTATCTTCCCTTTGAATTGTTACTGAAAACCTTTATTATGAAATTTAGGGGACTCTACTATTTTAACATTTTAACACATTTATCTTAAGTGTTGCAAAACACTGTCTTTCAGTACTGTCGCATTTGCCTTTAAAATGGCAAAAGATAAAAGATTCTACATTGTTCATTTTAAGAGAAAAAAATGGCTTAAGTGGAGAGTTTTCTCCCCAAAACCCTCCTATGAATTAACCCCCAAGGAAACGCAATAAAAAGCTCAGGAGCAGCTGCAGACTGACCAGTCCACACCACACAATAAATAACAAAAGGCTCTTTTAACGCACCGAGATAATCAGCACACATCTACCCACCAAGAGCTTTCTGAACCATCTGCAAGACGGCAGACCCTTCTGATTGTGAAACCACTGGCACCATGCTATCATGTCCTCATGTCAATGAAATTTATCTCCTAGCAACAGTCAAGCTCCATGCCTGGAAACCAAAGGCTTGCATTCAGCGAACAATTCAAAGACAAGGGAATGTCCTGGGCTCCGGACTAGATTACCAAACGGCTTCCATTGTGAGATGTCAACTGTGCAGGGGGAAAAAAGAAACAACAAGCACCGACAAGACCAGCGTAAACCGCGGCAAAGATGCTCCTTAAAAATAAAATCAAAAACGGCACAAAGCGCACAGCCAAGTATGGCCTCGCCTTGCTGATCCTGGGGCAGGGAGGTCTCGGCGTGTGGTTTACAGTTCAGGGCACGGCGCCGCCACAGGACTCCGGCTGCCAAAACCACCGCAGGGTAAGGTGCGGTACTGCGTGGCGCCCAGCGGCAAAATCAGGGCTTCTTCCTAACTATGAAGGCAACAAAACATAATCACACTTTTGGACGGGTGCAGAGCTCGCCATTTTCGTTTCCTAAACTTGCGTTGAACCTGCGTTTGCTGGCAAGACGCAGGGCTAACCGCAGGGAAGCAAGGAGGTGTGGATCGCTGCACCAGTAGATCAGGTTCTGTAACGGCCATTCTGCGTCCTGACATAGGGCGACGCGCGCCTTCACAGACAGCATTCCTCCACAGTTCTCCCGAGCGCCAGCTCCGCACAATGTTGCCTTTGCACTAGCGGTCGTAGCTGGGGCTCGGACATCAGACCTCGGCCCGATCCCAGGGCTGAGCGACAGAGCCCACGGCCACGCCCCCCTCGGCACAGGGGCTGCAGCTCCCCCCTCACGCTGCCCCCCCCCCTTCGCACATCGCCCTCTCCCGGCGACGCCGCTCCGGCAAACCTGGAACTCGCCCAACGCACACTGCTTTCCCAAAACACTGGCATGGCAAGAGCAGTGAAGAGGTCGCTCT
The DNA here is from genome assembly GCF_055471065.1 of Atractosteus spatula. Taxonomy (NCBI): domain Eukaryota; kingdom Metazoa; phylum Chordata; class Actinopteri; order Semionotiformes; family Lepisosteidae; genus Atractosteus; species Atractosteus spatula. The sequence continues at coordinate 15,908,486 of NC_142710.1, read as the reverse complement.
TACTCTGTGGCGGTAACACCACACGGTAAACTGGAGAGGAACAGAGAGAGCCCACCTACAGGCTCTTTCCTTAATTCTGTTGTTGTTGCAGACGATGTGACAGCTGAACGGATCCCTCTGCCCAAGGTCTTACATCGCCAGCATTACTGAAACAGCAGGAAATATTCCAGCAAACAGAACAGGGGGCTCTGCTCACTTTCATCAGCTGAAACGGCAGCCAGCGCAGGAGTCCAGCAACTCCTTGGAAGTGGAAACCAATAAACTATTCAATTCACTGGCCCAAGTAATCTCTCGGTTATGAAGTTCTTCCAGAGGTAATGCCAAAAAACCCCAGAAAAGGCAGTTGTTTTCCGTCAGCACGGAAAGTAAACTGTTTTGCCGGCTCACAAAAATACCTATCGGGGGGGGACATCTGCCAGGAGAGACGAGAATCTGGACTGGCTACAGGTCAGGCAGACTTCCTCAGTGTCCTTTCACACAGGTGTAGGCCAACAACCAGCGCAGAGCTGAAGCAGTTTTCAATTCACAGCACGTGGTGATGCACATCACCGGGACTAGCATTTTAAAGGCAGCGAAGGACTCGCGTTTAAGGTCCATTAACCTGCATTTTTATGGACCCTCCACTCCAGCAGAGCACGGAGGTGAACTGTACTGCCCATCGCCAGCCAGAAGCTGTCAGAGGCCCCGAGCTTCTCCAGCGGCGACACCAGCGCCACTTCTGCGACGGTCCAGGCAGCCTGGGTCTCACCCCACAGGCAGGGCAGGGTCAGTCCCCACGCAAAGCGGGGTCTGCTGCCCGCGCCGTACCTGAAGACAGGCCTGAGCCCAGCACTCAGACACCTCCCTGCACCGAGAGCGATGACAGCATTTCACAACACATTCAATGACTTTTTCACTAGTGCCTTACCAGTCCTCACACTGCATTATAAACCCCCCCCACAAGGTTCCTTATATATATATATCAGTCAGGTCCAACCAATTTATTGCACAGCACAGTGTGGCTGAATGACTGAAACAGGAGCCTAGGAGTTTGCACAGGTGAGAAATGTGCTGAATCTGCGGCTTGTGTTACTAACTACAGTATAATTCTATACCGTGGTGCTCTCTCGCTCAATAATTAGATACAATTACAACAAAGCTGTAACCACGAGAGCCCGTCTGCTCATCACGGTGCTGCAGAGTGAATCAGAAGCAATTTCAGAGTCACGTTTTAAACCGCTAGGATACCACCCCGATCCAAACAAACAAACAAAAAAAAGTAATCCTACACAAGAAGAAAAGAAACAAAATATGGTGCCGAAAAGAAAAAAAAAAGAGCCACTTAAATTCAGGTCTGGCTTTTTGCCCCTGGAAAGCACATCTTCAGTCACTCTATAAGGAGCTGCTCAGGTACAGCGCCAGAAGACGCAAAGGTTATTTACAGCCTACTACATTCTCACACCTCCTTCTTTCACGCCAGTCGAAGAACTGAGAACGAAAGCCAAATGGTGCCAGAGCACAGTTCTTAGCTCAACACCGCAGGCTTGAGCCACACAAGATCGCCCTCATGGGTTGCAAAAGCTCTCCGAAACCCCCCCCCCCCAATGAATACAGCGGGGCAGAACACTCCATGAGGTACTATATTGGAAAAAAAAGCACAGCATATGACCTCCTGTAGATCAGAATTCACTTAAAAGCTTTATTTTAGAATTACGGGGAAAAAAGCATTTTGACATTTTGATATAATTGACAGGGCAATGCATTCAATACCTGGAATGAGAGTAACCAAAAAATTCCCCCTCTTCTGAATAATTGCAAAGTCCTTAAAAGCACTTCTGCCAAAAGCTTCCAAAACTGCTTGCCATGAAGAACCTCACATTACACACCAAAGAATAATTCTTAGAAATGTATGGCTAGAGTTTTTACCCACAGTTAATAACAGAAAGAAAAAGATTCTTTTAATGTGGTAATTAGGGAAGTCTGATGCTGCACTGCAATTGATCTTAGGGAACCAAAAAATGTTCCCACCAGCTCTAGAAAACATGAGAAGTGACACTGATGGTTTGAGAACTTGACAAGACGGTAATCACTGTCTTCTAGTTCCAAGAACAGGCTGGACATCGTGGCCTGAAAACATTCCGCTCAGCTGATGTTCCACACGCAGAGACAAGGCTGCAAGACTACTATTGAGGCGCAGAAGTAAGTTCTGTCTCTGGAGATCAGTATGATCCACAGAATGCTCTTCTGTCCAGAGATTCTGCCAGTTATAATTCAGCAGGTCCTGAAGAGTGAGCTACAGCAGAGACCCAGTGGCTGAAGACCCACGACTAAAACCCTGCCTGCACCAACATCTTGCACCCCCACCCAGAGAACAGACACACCACAACGGCTACGGGTCCAGGCAGCCCTCCACAATGACTCCAAAGAACATCCCCAACAACGTAATGCACTATCAGGAAGTTGTGGTCAATAAAACCCACTTGGCGCCGAGTAGTTTTAAAGTAACCCCCCTCACCATACGAAACACATGACACTTCAGAAAACCACCCACAATCATTCACGAATAACACAATACCACCTGGCTCAAACGCAATGACAATAACACGACAACGACGGAAGGGACCGATCAGTCAATGTGGCTGTTGTCTTCCCGCCCCTCAAACAGAAAAGAGTGCCCATCTAACGTCTCTATTAATTACCACTTATTCAGGTGACACTTTCATCCCATGTGACGTACATTTCCAGTTCCACAGCTGGGTATTTCACTGGAGCTGTATGGGTGGAGTACCTGGCTCAAGGGTACACTGCTGTGCCACACTGCTGCCCCTTCCGGCCTCTACGCCACCAGCCGCTGCACGCGAAGAGGCAAGGGCGAACCCCGCCAGCGCCGCAGAGCCCTACCTGGTCTCTCTCATGTGGGAGGAGGGTCACGGGCGGAAGACACGCTATGGAAGAACTGGCGTATCTCGAGGGCCCCTTTCCTTCCGCTCCCCCGTAGTTCATCCTGTACAGCGGCCCGTCCTTCAGCAGCCGCCCGTTGTTGACGGCTCGCTTGGCCGCCAAGCGGAAGCGCTGCTGGAACACGGGGTGGCCGACGACGCCGGCCAGGTCGGCCTGGCTCCGCAGGTACCTCTCGATGTTCTTCAGAGAGGAGCCGCCCGGATCGTCCAGGCCTTCGATGGCCCTCTTCAGGATCCTATTCCAGTCGACATGGCGGAGGTCGCCGGAGGTGTCGACGGATCCCTTCGGAGGGGGAGGGGGGGTCGGAGGGGGCGGGGTCGGGGCAGGAGGAGGAGGAGGAGGAGGAGGAGGGGGGGGGAGATGGGAAGGCGGGGGAACGGGAGTAGCTCCAGATTTGACCGCGGAAATCCGGCCCGGGTTGTCCGGGTCCTTGTAAGACGTGCAACCCTTGTTCGTGACCTTGAGGATGGAGCCATCGTGGACGCTTAATTCCAACTGCTCGAGAACAGTCTGCTTGTCGAGCCCGTGCGTGGCGGCCACGGCATGGCAAATCCTCTCTTCGGACGGCCGCTGCTTCTGCCTCTTAACCTTCTGTATCGCCTCGAGAATCCACTCTGTGTACAGAGGGTTGGCCAGTTTCACCATGGTTGAAGAATTTGTTTCAGAACAGAGCGATCCATAGAGATTTCCCGTTATTCTTGAAACGCGTTAAATGCATCCATAGCTCCAGAGGGACTTTGGAATTAAATGTGGCGGTGCAGCACGTGGCATCATGACTGTAAATCCTTGGAACAGCAGGGAAGTGAACAGCCGAGCACGGTTCATCTGAAGACAAATCCTTAATGGTTTGGGCTCGGACACTCAACTGAAACCTACGAAAAGAAGTCAGAAGAGAAAGCAGATTACTACAGCAAGAATGAATTAACAGGCTTGCTTCCTAAAAGCGGTTCAGTAATCCGCTGGGATTTGATTTTGAAATAAAAAACAGGACAGGTTTAACTTCAGGTTGCAACTCAAAGAACTAAAGCAGAGAGCAGATGTGGATTGATACACGACACTGCATGACTACCTATTTAAAGAGTTTCCGTCAGTCACAAAACAAAGCAACTGGGATATAATTCAGGTGCACCCACTTATCATCAGCACAGGAAAGAGCTGCAGCTACCGTCACAGTGTATTGTTGGCAGTGAACTGAAAATGAGACATGAACAGAAAGCACCAACCCCAAGACCTTGCTTTAAACACTCATGTTCAGTTTTTAAACAGACTGAAAGGCATTTAATCCTAATCCTGCATATTTCTACGGGAAATCCTATACCTGGGGAAAATCTCGTTTCTAACCTCAGCCGTCTCCGTTGCTCGTCCTCGGAAAGATCTTTATCATAGAGCAAAAAATAAACCTGCCTGGTTACTTCCCTTCACACTCAAGGAACCTGAACAGCTGACGCTGCAGAACACCCTCAGCGTTCGTCTCTCGACATTCGCCAAGTGGAGCCCTCTGTTCCGCAAACCTGCCATGAGCACATCTGCACTTGTCACCCGTGGAACAGGGCAAGGCCCCGCTCCCTGCCACTCTCCCGGAGCATCCCAACAAAACCTCTGGCACAGGCCAGAGCCAGTAACACACTCAGACCACCTGATGCACAGACAAACGTCCTGGCTCTGCACCACTGCAGACCATATCTGAATGTCTGACTGGGCAGAAAGCAAAGAGATAATATCATAACCCTTCTATAGCATGAACAGATCAGATCACATCAAAAAGGCCAGAAAACAAGCATCGCTAATACCTGCTACAAATGTTTAAAAGCAATGACTTCATGCCAAGATTAAGTCTCCTAATCCCTGGAACAGACAAGTGTCTCGCATACTGCGATTTTCTAAGAGACAAACGGCTTGACTTATTAATGCGTGTAGAAATTTTCATCTCAAAAGATCTCAAACTGCTTTACGTCCACCCATTGTGTCCACACACAGCAGCCCCAACGCATAGCAGATCCGGGGGAGGAGAGAGGAAACTTGAAGGAGGGCAGACTGTACAAGCCCAGAGTGGAACTGAACCAGGACTCCTCAGGTAAATACTGATGGGATCTTTAACGACCCAGAAGTCAGGATCTGGGTTTACAATTCATCTGAAGGACAGTACCTCCATACTGGAGGAATGGTTTATAAATCGTGGTCCAAATGAAAGAGCGCCACCTACTGGTCTACAATCACCACTTGTAGGAGCAACCTGGTTTTCCTTAGAGGTCTCCCAGCCCTGTACTGACCAGGCCCACCACTTTTTGACATCTGAGACGTGACTAGGGCGGGCAGGCTACAAGGTGGTCATCCAGCTGAGAAAGTGTTGTTACTGGTACCGAGATCTCTCACCAGCAATTTCACTCCAAGAACAGCTCTGAGGATAGAGAGACGTGCGTACTTGTAAATCATTCCCAATTCTGTGGACATTCTTTTGCAAAAGCATCATGAGATGCAGAAAGAAATGAGGAAATGGATGTCAGTCACAGGTCACTTGTTGAATAAAAATAATTGAAACAAAATCAGGCGACTTTCAATAGGCAGGGGCTCCAACAGTTTTTTTTTTCCCCACACCACAGACAAATCATGCTCAGTTAACAGAACATAAACATTAGATTTACATACGTCACACATAGACTATTTGGCAAGCTACCATTATTTCAGTCAACTGTCACCTTTAAGGATTCTGAGCCTGGCTATTTGCGGCGTCACCTCAACAGGCTCTGAATGGAGGTCAGCAAGTTCAGAAGAACAGAAAGTACCTGACTAAACAGGAAACAAAAGGAGAGGGGTATTTTAAAACGCCCAAACAACCACATTATTTACTAACGTTTAATAAGCAACTTTTCCGCTCTAAAAAGTAGACATCCCAGTACAGCGGAGTGAAATAAAAAAAAAAACATGAACATCCAATGGTCGAACCGACACAAAAGCCCTCCATCAAATAAAAAACATATCTATATCAAAAACACACGTGCACGTAAGCAGTGTTTTTTTTTCCTCCATCTGCTACAGGCCTGCGGGGCGAGCAGTGCGCCGAGCCGCCAGCAGGTGACCCGCAGTGTGCAGATTCTCTCGGGCTCCTCTACCTGCTACAACCCCCAGATCACACTGCGGCTGCAGGGCAGGCGAGCACTGCACGAAGCGGACACGCATCCCGCAAACTCCGTCCCCCCCCCCGCCTCCGCTGCGTGTCCCTCTTCCGCTGTCACGCTCCGCTCGCGCACTCCCACGGGCGACAGTGGCCGCGACTCCAAACTCTGCGCGACCGGGGGGGGTCGGGGAGCCCATTCTAACGAGAGCGCACACACACACATCGGGACGAAAATAAAAATTAAACAACATTTAACGTGAGAAAGCACTCCAGGTGTGAATCTCCTCTCTCTCACGCCAGGCGCTCGCGTGTTTCATCGCCTCTCCTTAAACTTGAGACGTGCCCGAAGTTCACTAAAGAAACACCAGCTAACCACCCACCGACGGGGGGTGGGGGGGGGGGCATCGTCGCTCGGAGTAAAAAACCTGTCACTATTCTGGTTTCAAGTTTAAAGGTGCATCACCAGTGTTCTGGGTTACCTCGCACGAAAACACACTGTGCGTCCGCTTCCGACGGGTGATCAAGGATAATTTATGACGGCGAGTTAATGCTGCAATTAACCTGCGCGCTGCAATGAATGAAAGGCAAACCACAAACCTGGACTTCTAACAGCTGAGTGGCTGTAGGGCTGCCTGCGCCGCTGCCTGCTGGTGTTACCTAAACAGACGCCATTTTGTTACAATGTTGTAGTTTACATGAATCCGACATGACACTGATTACAGCCCAATGGAGTCTCATTAAGCCTTACCTACACGCTGATGCGCCCTCCCCAGCAACTTTAATATTGGTCCTGAAACACCAAGCCCGATTTCTGGTTTGATAAGCGTCTTGTCAATCATCCGCCTAAGGCCTGCCCTTCGGCCAACTCGTCTACGCGATTGGTGAGCACAGCTGCCAATCATTCCTCGGCGTCCCTCCTCTTAAGGTAATCGGTAAATTACGCTGCCTGCCACTCGCACATCCCCCGGTGCGGTTTCCCAGGGATTACAAAAAATTAAATTAAAGCACGACTCACTACGGGATTTAGCCAAAGGATTTATTAATCGAGTCATCGACTAAGATAAAAAATGACAGCAAAGAGTTCACACAAGCTGAAAAAATGCCCCGTGACTTGGCAGGCAGAGACTCAACCCTCGCCAGCCCACCTTTACAAAGGCTCCATCTCGAATCGATTGGCTACTGTCGAAAGTGAATTGGAACATTTTAGATTTTAATTGGTTGACGGTTATATCCATCATTTATTTGCTAAAGTACCACATAATCGCCTATGCCGAAGTTTGTCGGGCTGTAATGTTTATATCCTTAGCGGAGCTTTGCAATACGAGAACGTTTGCTTCGCTGCTTTAATTGCAGTAACACCATCTTTGCGCTGGGCTTACACGATGCTCTCGATTTTTTTGTGAAACCTTTTTTTTTCCATGCATTTCGCCACCCGTGCAAATAATTTAAAAAAATATAAAATGCATGCACGGAATTCATTCTCGTTATTTTGCATCGCCTCTTCCCCCCAAAAAACAAATTATCACATGCGCTTAATATTTATCTTTTACCTGACGATAAATAAATCACCAACTCGACATTTCTTGAAAAATACTGATTTTCGAGGACATAAAATCAACCAGGTCATATGGAAGTCTTAAGCGTCTATGTATAAAAATCTGGAAATTTCCATCGCAACACTTAAAAGATGCATTCTTATGTCGCCCAGACCATTTTCTCCAGTAACACGCCTCTTTACCACTGTAAAATTTCTGCGCGGTTTTCAATTTAAACGTGAAATGATTCCACGATGCTGCTGCTGCTCCACGCTCAATCTTTGCCATATAACCAGACCGAGAACGAGAAGAAGAACGAACGAACGGAACGAAACGAAACCGGGGAAAGAGGGAAAAAAAAATGCCTGCTGACGCTAATGCGAACATTTGTTGGTAGTTACCTTTTTTTAAGTTTGCTCGGGGTTCTCTTCTCTTCTCCCCATAAATGCGGTAATTAAACGATGAAGGAGAAATAAATAAAAAAAACGGGAATTCCAAAGGCGTTCTTTTATTTAATAAATGGACGCACGCGACAGCTCGCGCTGAGGCAGAAGGACCTGATAACAACTAATTGAAAGGTTAATCTGCATAGCAGTCTGTGACAAAGTAGTACCCTCCCCTTTCTTCACTCTGCCTCTAATGCACTTTGGAAAAGGAGAGTTGAAGTCGTGTTCCTCTGTCGGTGTACACTTAAAACTGCGACCAGGGGAAATTAATCTCCCTCCCCTCTTCGGGGGGGGGGCACCAAGACCACCTTTATTAATAACATCGTTAGAGGGGAGAGAGAGAGGGAGAAGTGTTTTATTGATTAGATTGGAGGAAGCCGCGTATTTCACAAAATGCCAGTACATCACAGGACTGTTGTCATTGCAAAAAGAAGAATAGTTTTGACAGACATGAATTGTGTTTAAATCCCTGCGTGTCTGTCTGTAAACCACACCAGATCTAAGGAAATAATGCAACAGAGAGATGAAAATACTGCATACGAAATTATGGAATGGAGTGCCAGTATGTTTCGCGACTTTAAGGGTAAAACAGATGGATTTTTTTTTCTTGTGAAAACAAAAACATGATTTGTGAGGCTAACGGGGAATGGCATGTGGTTGTCGTCCTTCACAAGAAAGTTAAAATTACTTAATTCCTTAAAACGACGACAAATTGATGGCATTAAAAAAAACTCTTCGTCCTGCTGTAAGATCGAACTTTTTGGACAGGGGTCAGAGCGAAGTTAAAGCCTTATGTGAGAAACGTTTTTCAGCTACAAACGTGCACCTAATATACAATTAATAATTTCAGAATCTACCCACGACAATTGTGCCACAAAACTATTCCTTACGCACATCACACTGCAAGCCTCCCGCCCTGTTTCCCAGCCCAAGTGTTTGAACCCATTTCTCTGACAGACTGCTAAAAGCCCACCTGGTATTTTCACCATATATCACGATACAATTACCTTTAAACCTAAGGAGCTGTAACATCTGGGTACGTCAGTCTCTTTTTCTTCTTGCGTGACAGGCGTGACAGTAGGTATCAGATTGCACAACTGAATTGAAATGATTTGAGAAAGAAATGTTCGTGCATACGAGCGCATGGACAATTGGTATAGTTCCCACAGGGTATAATGTCGGTTGCTGGATTATGATATTTTATTTTGCCGTGTATGTGCAGTACCTGAAATTAGTTTATTTGGTTATGTGGCCATGTATTTGTGAGTTAAATGTTGTGGTGTTGCATAATGAGTAAAAAAAAAAATGTATCGAACAGCCTGAGATATTTGTGTTTTCGCTATGAGTATAAAGTACTTGTCTTTCACAAATAATGCAAATAAGCCTTGTTGGGCCTCACTCTAGTTTGTCCATGGCAGTCAGTGCTGGGACTCCCACAGCCTCTCAGGGGAACCAGTATCACCCAAGAGCCTACCAAGCAGAAGTTCATCTTCTGAGACAGATGGATGACTGTTTGTCTTTAATGATCCAGTTAGTCCGCGCTTGAGTTTGATTGTCCTATGCACCTACAGGTAATGAACACAAATGAATTACAATTAATTCAGCCGCTAAAACAATTTCTCCACCTGATCCGCCGGAGCATTTTGGCAGCAGTGGGCCACGATGACGTGTCAAGAGTTTTCAGATTCTTCAGGATGAAAAGCTCCATTCAAAAAAAAAAAGAAAATGAAATCTCCCCAACTTATATTTATACTTAATGTATTGCTTTTTTAAACGGTGCCATCTGTGACACCTTTCTGGCGTTAAACACCTTGTCTATCACACCTGGCTTCTTTCCTGGAAAGAAACCCAGTGAACACACAAGGATAAACTTAGCCTGCAGTCCTTATCGTCTCGTCAAGGAGCAGCACACTGGGAATACAGGCTTATTACTCAACTGATGACAGATTGCTCGGTGAGAATCAATTTGCAAATTTATACATTATATTTACACCAAAAGGGTTTGGGTTCATTTTTTTCTAGCAGCGTTCCAGTTTTTAATTTCCAAGTGAACTCCTCGTGCGTTCTTACCCATTCGGCCTGTTCCCTGTTTAATTACGCTCCACTGATCTGCTCCTCTCCCCCCTCCCAGGATGACCGGAGCCTAACAGCCACCAGCACTGGAAGCTGAACAGATTCATGTCACCCAAGGTAAAGAGCTTGACTGAAATGCACTCCAACAAGAGTGAGTCTAACGTAGCTCTGCTGTTCAGCTGTGCTGGGACTTCCGAATGTTTTTCAAGGCAACAGCATTCTGCTTGTTGAATATCATTTCATTATTGCTTCCTGTAGAGAAGTGTTAATGTAGAGGCAGGAGTTTTTTTTCTGCAGAGTTGCGTTACATACGGTATTCCTACCATCATCATGCACTCTGCCGAGTTTGTGTTTTTTATTCAAGAAAGACAACTACAGCTATTAATTGCAAATGAGTAATGCAGCCAGGGTTTAGTATCATACCTTGGCAATCACACTTGTCCCGTGGCCAAGAAAAACAATTTTATGTAATCAAGCCATTTGGAAAATATTTAGGCTATTTCTTCGTTTTTTTTCTAAGAGGCACAAAGAGACTTCTATAGTATTACATAGGAAAGTTTGATTAACCAACGCTTTCAACCCTGACAGCATTCCTTTGCTACAGTATGTAAATGAACTTAAAATGATTAATGCATCTTGAGAAGCAAAATCTATGTTTAATTAGATGAGTTTCACATATTCCTATGTTAAGCATTGTAGTTTCCCCATTAAGGCTGTATTGTATGTTATGGACGGAAGTCTTTTCATTGAACACTGACAAACAGCAGTAAGTACAAGTAGTACAGTAAGTAAATGCAGAAATAACATTTTCAGGCTGGGCTGAAGATTAGAAGGGAGACTTGTTGGGAAGATTACACACTCAGTAAAGAATCATAAAAATAACACTTTACTTTGGTACTTTAAAATGATTGTTTTTAACCAAATACGGCAGTTTAACCTGCTGGCTTTACACAATCCACACGATTGGCTGTGCTGTGGTGCTGCCGGCACGGGAGAGCTGCTGTCATGTGTCACCAAGGTGCAGTGAGTCCCCTCCTACTGTCTATGTAAAGTGCATGGGGATCCTTCAGGAAGAAAGGCGCTATATCAACACATTTGTTACTCCTACAAAAGAGGTAAAAATATATGTGACGAGAGTCACAGCTGCTCATCCTGGTTTCAGTGATGAGAGTGTGTTTCTGCCGCCTGGGTGGGATACTGACTCCCCAGCATTGCTGGTCACTACTTATACAGCTGGGTGGACTGGGGCCACTGGGGTGAAGTAGCTGCCTCAAGGTACCCACAACCCGTCAAGTCATGAGTTCGAGGCGTACCACTGTGCTACGCCGACCCACTGTTACAGAACGGGCGAAAAGAATGCAAAAATCGACAAAGGCGGGTAATATAGACGTCCGTAAAGTAATGTGCTGATGCTGACTCTCACTCCCATTCCCTCCAAATTCTGCACCGATCTGCTGGACTGGACGAAGAACTGGACTTCATGTACGTGACCGATACTTGAGGATGTCAGCTAACGTTTGCTTTTGACAAAGACACTTGCAGCGAACACTTCTGCTGGAAATAACTTCAGTAACCGGCTGACATGTCTCCAAGATCAGTGGCACGTTACAGAAAACATCAGTTTCTTCTTTGTAGTGTGTATTTGTTTACTTTTAACTCGTCCCCACAAGGACAGGGGACCTAGCTGCGCTGTAGTAGAGGGGTGTGCGCTGGCAAATGACCAAGGCTCATGTCCCGTTCCCACTGGAGACAGTACTGTCCGGCGGTACAGTGGAGCTGTGGCAAGGGACAGACAGTCTGAAGTGTGAGGGTGAGGCGAAACCAGGGGATTGGGGGCAGCATGGGGATGTGAGCCTTTTTTGCTCTGGGAATACTGTAAACCCAGTCCTGCAACACGGATTGGCCAAGGTGCCAGAACTTACTTTGAACCAGGAGCAATGTTTGTTCTGTTTCAGATTATCATGTTGTCTGAATAATGTAAATACTATGCGTTTCTTTACCTTTGAAGAATGAAGAACACTAAGATACCAAAAGACGTAGAAAAAAAACCTGACTCCTTGTGCAAAGTGTTATGAATTTGAACTCAACTAATCGATTCCCTTTTATTCAATCTGAAGTTCTGTCAGTCAAATATACTTTACAAATTAATTAAATGGGTGCCTTATTTAAGGATCTGCAGCACAATTTTTTTTTATTTAACTAAAGATAAGAAACCGGTCTGTGGGAGAGGTAGGGTTCTCTTTGAAGATAGACAGGGATGGAACAGGATTGCACCTCAATATCTGGGTAAAGCTCTGTGGCCTCTAAAAGATCTCTCCTGCTCCATTAGCTCTTCCCACGTGGCTCCCTGCAGCTCACTGCCAACTGCGGGGTGACGTTCAAGACAGACACACCTGTCAACTGTGCACTGGCTGTGGGCAGATCTCTGTTCTTTCAGGTTCTGGCTTTTAGAGAAAAATGTTTTCCGAGGAAGTCAAGAACCAAAAGGAGGAAAAATGTGCTGCACTGAACTGTTTGTTTAATACGCCCAAATTCTGTTCTAGTTTGATCTATTTCACATTTGCAGTGTTAATTTTTAAACCTATTTGAAAACAATCCCTAGGATTTTTTTTTCAAGGCAGTCCCATTACAAAGTGCTAGGATGGTATACGTGGAAATCTGCATGCTTTCTTTGAAGTCTCTGGGAACAGGGAGTGCCTTCAGCAAAGAGAAAAAAAAAGCACAATGCTTTTTTTTCCTCTGTAGGGCTACCGAGGACTAAAATAAGACAATCCAAAACAGCTGATCTTTCAATTGCAATAAGAATAATAAAAAAAGCAAATGCAATTATCTGCAAACTAAATTGGTGAAACCCCCCATAAATGTCAGTTTCCAAATGACTGTAAACACTCCCATGACTTAATCATGGCTCCTTCCTTTTGTATGTTTGTGTTTTTGCCATCTGCCACCTTGAGCAGCAGAATTAAGCAGCTGCCAGCGAGAGAGTGATCTGGACCAATCAGCAATGTGATCCTTTTCAAACTGCATCTGTGTGAAGCACTGCAAAATGTGGATGGGAAAAAAAAGGCTCTAACAAGTTGTTAATTACATTTTCCCTAGGAAAAAAAATCTTTTAAAGAAAGCTCCATTAGCATAAATGTCTTAACACATATTAGACTGATGTAATCAGACACAGCTCTCTGCCTCTCGTTCCTGGAAGTAAATGTAGATCTGAGAAAAATGCTACCACTTCATTATATTAGCGAAGATTAAAAGCAAAGCGCTTAAGAGTGATTTGGCTCATGAGTATTCTCAGTTGTGTTAATTTAAAAATGAGTAATTTAGGACTGAAATGTCTGAAACATTTAAAACAGATGGGAGGAGTTGGGGGGTGGGGGGGATTGTGTCTTCCCAAAAAACTGCAAAAGAACCAAAGAATATTTGACTTGTGTCACATCAGCCGTTGTGCTAAAAGGTTATTATGCACATTAATAGTTAAAGGGTGTGTGTTTACTGACACATTAATTCCCATCAAATTATTTCCACCAAATTAAATTTTATATGCCGTACTTAGTCTTCAATTAATGTTAAAGATGATGTGGAAAACAAGACACTAAGATATCTCAACTCGGCTGTATAAGACAATAAGGAAAAAGGAGAGGGTGACTCATCCTTCTGTGATCATTCTGCTGTATTTCTTCATTAATCACATGCAGATGGGAGTTTCAGTAGTGGTCCATACTCTGTGGTAGCAGCCCATGAATGCTGCTCCGCTCACTCTACTGGTGAACGGCTCTCGGAGGCTAAGATTAATTAGAAACAAGTCTTTCTGAAGAGATGAGTGCGGTACTCTATCCTATTACGTCTCCTGCTCTTGTTCATAATAAAGATGTCTTTCAGAAGCTGTGATCCTGCTCTCTGCTCCTTTGTGGAGGGGACGATGACCTGCTCCAGCCGAGGGAAAAGAAGAACAGGAGGCTTGCTGGCCGGCCGTGTGTGTGATAACGGGGAGATGCAGTGTGAGCACGCTGTGTCCCTGTTCAGTTTTAGGAAGGGGGTGGGGCTGCGCGCAGAGCCCCCCAGCCTCGCTGCTCTGCCGCCTCACATGGAGAGGGAGGGGCCAGGGCTGTTTCAAGCCTCCCTCTGACCACTGCCTGCCAATGTCAGCGCCATCACCCACCAGCCTCACAGCTGGCGACCAAGGATCAGTCTAATTTCCAGGTCCCTCTAATGATCACCATGAAGAGCAACCACTAATCCCATAACTGAGAAAAATGACCTCCCGCAGGCTTGCAATCGAGATCCAGGAACACGCCGCACCTTGTCAGAACCCCACGGTGTCCCCAGGGGAGGGGGGGTGGGGGATGATTCCCCCAGGGTTCAGCACCAAGCCCCCCAGGGCAGGACCCCCCTCTGCTGAGGAGCAGACAGAGATGGCCGCTTCAGAGCAGCACATGCCCAAGTGTTTTTCAGTCATTGCTAGAAACCAGAACATAAAAGTAAACAACATATGGTTAGATCCATTTTTTTTTATTTTTTGTCAGTTTAAGATGGCGTCACGTGGAAAAAGGTTTCCCTGCTTCAACACATAACTGGATGTGTACGAGACGTCCTCTCGTCATCCAGGCCATCGGTACAGGTTTTCAAAATGTGCGCTTCAGGAAACTATTTGGTATATCATGGCAAGTTCGAAGTCTGCATAAAAACTCCTGTGCTGACATCGGGGGACCGAGCTGTCTTGAAGAAAGACATATTTAATTTTAAAGCGAAGTGAGAGCTTTTTAGAAGTTGTTAATTACCAAGAGACAGTTACTTCAGGTTTTAGTAGTCTTGCTGTTTGATTAATGCAAATGCATCACTGCACCTTGTCAAAAACAAATAACCAGATGTGGCTTCAATGTCGTTTCCAACGGTCGAGGAAGGAAACCAAATACTAATTCATCACCCCCCCCCCCCCCAAAAAAAAATTAAAACATGTTTAATACAGCCAGTAAAGTAATGAATCACTGCTTCTTTTTCATATAAAAAAGAAAATGAAAACATTCATTTAAGTCCATTTAAATCACATCTCTTCGTGTAATTACATCTCCGAATCGTGGCCCTCTGGGAGTTGGGACCGAACGGAAACAGGAACACAGAAGTCTCCATGCAGGCGGCGGGGCGACGTGGGGCAGCTGAGGAAGGGACGGGAGCAGCTGGCGCTCCCATCATGCCCTTCGGCTGTCAGTGAAAGTCTGGCTTTTCGGGGAAGGTGCACCCTGCGCGCCTGATGATGACGTTGGCCGCGTAGTGACCGGCGTGGATGCACTGCTCCAGCGGCCGCTCATAAACAACCTGCGACAAAAACCCTGGGAAAAGAAGAAAAGAGAAGGTTCACCTGTCAGCACCGAGAAATACGTGCCTGTGGGCAGCCCAATAATAAGATGAGATCACTTTATTGGCCAATATAATACAATTTCTTGTATTAGACTAATCTGTCTTTTTCGCATACCCCAGCTTGCTCTCCATGAGACACACAGACAAGATGAGAAGCTTGGGGGCAGAGCGCAGGGTCAGCCATTTTATACGGCGCCCCTGGAGCAGTTGGGGTTAGGAGCCTTTCTCAGGGGCCCAACGGAGTAGGATTCCTCTGGCGGCTGCAGGATACCAACCGACAACCTTGCAGCAACAGGCGCAGATCCTTAGCCACAGAGCCACAGCACTGGCCTGTGGCTAATTAGCAGGAATGAAGGCCTGGATCCATAAGGATGGTAAATTGAATGTTTAATGCAGTTTGCAACAAATACTAACAAGTCACAAATGAATATGTGATTTAATAAATGAATGAACGAACAGCAGCCCAGAACTGTGAGGATGAATTAGTGCCACTGCCCGCCAGCCCCAGGAATGTCTCTATCCAATGTGTCATTACAGTACAGTGACATACAGCTGGCAGACTCGTGTTCTGACATCATAAAGTACTGGCTTGCAACCTCTGCGAGAGAATAAAAATCAATACTATGTTTGAGCAAACATGCTTACAGCTTTATTAGGATGTCTTGCTTGTCCTGAAAGAGCTACTGAAAGACCTGGTAACAAATCAGCTCTTGAAGCCAGAGAGCTTGAGAAGAGGCCCACTGATAAGGTTATTACAAAAATAAACTGCAGGAGACTGAAAGGCCAGAGCAAACAGCACAATAAACGTCAATATTTCAATTTTCAAGAACAGCTAAACTATGTGCTAGGAGATGCGTTTGGACAAATACAATTACATTGACTTGTTTGAAGTGCGCAGAAGGAGGGACTTTTGAAATAGCACATTAATGCTTTGAAAACGGTTAATAAGAATGATATTCTGTGTAAAATTGTAAGAACCTTTAATACATAGAATAAGCCTTTAAAAAGCAACCTTGTTCCGCCTTCAATATCATCAAGACCTTTGTTTTATAATATACTGAAGGTCTCACAGCGTGACACGGGGTGAAGACTAACAGGAGTTTGTCATGGTGAGAAGTACAATTAGAGGCTCCAATCAGCCATTTCTTAGCACAGCTTCCAGTCTAACAACACTCTGACAACAGCACAAAAAACAGAGTGCTCTGGTAGGAACAGCCTCGCTCTCATGATTATGTTTGAAACAATGAATGGGGAAAAAAGTGTTCTTGATTCAGAACACATCAGTGCCATATGAAAAACTACAATTAGATGTAAGACAGAAATGAAACGCCCAGAAAATGAACAGTTCTCCCCCCCCCCCAGCTTTTCTTCTATTATTTTGCCTGTATTTCTTTTCTTTGGTTTAAGAACCTCCTGAAGTCCATAGGCTAAGCAGGGCAAGGTGTTCACCACTGCAAACAGTTCCGTACCTACTGCTTCACCAATAACCTTCACAGCTGTGTGCAACAGCTATTTCCTTCCCCCACACCCCTCCATCCTCCCACTTGCTGAGCCTACATGCAAAATAATCTAAAACTAAATAAAAATAAATGAGGATTGTGCAGAATAGATCTTCAAGAGATTGAAACAAGCAAGCAATTAAATACCTATAAAAACTCTCTTTAAACACACCCAATGACAAAATACCTACCAAAGTTACAAATATTGGCACCCAAAGCAAGGTTAAAAATTAATTCAAAAATTAAACAGCCCTCTGTCGACGTCACAGGTTACACCAGTGCGCACAACAAGCGCTGATCCACAGGACAATTTCAGGCTGTGGCAGTGATCTTGATTCTAACACAAACTGCAATCAGTGTGCATGGGAATTTAACCATGACTGGTTTTGAGTGAAGCAATTCAAGATTAAGGGCAGCTGTTGGAGGTATTTAAAATGGACAGCTCCTGACAGGAGTTTGAGAAAATGCTGATGTGTGCATCGAAACATACCTCCTACAAACGCATCACCAGCTCCATTAGTGTCCACAATCTCACTCTGCTCGATTTCTAAGACGGGGAACATCTTAACTTCATCACCTAGGAACAAGAAGAGAGAGAATAAAATGCAAATCTGAGAACATTTTAGAGCCTGAATCAGAGCGTATATTCCACTTTAATCTATAGTACAGGAACTAATTATATATGTGGATTTAGTTACATATTTCCATTGCATCTGACAAGGCTATTGCTCTATTACAGGTGATAAATTGAAATTCTGCTCAAGATGTAAGCTTTGGTAAATGTCAAACATTTTCAACTACTAGGACTGTTAACAGCCTCCACAATAACATGCTTTATGTCAACACTACAGCACTTTCCCAGTGAACCTCAGGCCTGACAAGTTTGGGCCTTATGTCCTGCCAGCCTTTGTGAGTTGTTTAGTTTACAGGGCTTTTCTTACTTCCCCATTTTGTGGGGAAATGACAGTAATTTCTTTGTGCGTGCTATCTGAAATACTTTAATTGAAAACCTACATATGTACTACACGTATAGATAGAATCAGGACTTTTTGTATTTGTACATAAAATATGTGCTTTCAAGTCAGCTTTAAAAAAAACACTGTTAACATTTTTAGGCAGCAATAAAAGTGGGTTCTAGTGGCTGGAAGAAGTGGGGAAATGGGAATTACTGACGAGAGAAAACACCCTCCAGAATGACATTACAGACACAACGCACAGATCCTCAGGAGCAGGGCAGATCCTCTGCCTCACCTGCACAAAATTGAAGACTCACATTCAGATTGCAAGAAAAAAGATTTCCAAATGGGGAAGGGGGAAGGAATTTGGGTTACTTTTCTGGGACTCAAAATACAGCTAAAAAATTAATTCCCAATGCCGTGATTTTAAGACTACAGGCCTAAGCTTTCTAAGGAAGCTGCTTATCTGCTGCACCTTGGTACACAGACGATTGCCATGTGTCGATGCTCCCCCAACACACACAGTCCATCTGATTTGCTACTTTCAACACAGCCTTTTTAAAAAGGCACAGTGCTGAAATATTTATACCATTATTATCCATCAGAACATAATGAGACTTATTTATTAGGGCGCCAGAGGACTTCATTTCGAGTCCTGGGCATTACTGCGAACTGAGTGCCGTAGTCAGTCTCGTCTTTGATCAGTCTTACATCTTACAATCAGTGCAAATTTTAAACATCTTTGTTTAAGCGCCGCCAGCTGTCAGCTCCACTTGTGCGCTGATGGAGATGGGCAAGCTGATGGGCCATTCTGGAGCGCGCCGCAGTAAACCACGCAGGCCAACTGCAAAACGTGACTTCATTTTAATTACCTCTTCCCGAAAACACTTGATTGGTTTCAGAAATTCCAGCTCCACGACAGATGTCATTCTCTCCCTGCCAGTAAGAACTTTTACCATCTCAATGACCAAAACATATTCTAGGCCTATTCTGGGTAAGCACTGGCCTCTTTTATTAGGTTTTTAGAATCTAATTTAATTTCTACTTCAAATAAATCATTTATGTCAGATTCATAAAGAGGACTTTGAGATCCTCTGTTCTGGAGCCTCACCAGAATAAATTACGCAGAAAGTCTTCAGACATTTTTCACAGATCCCTCGAGGTCTCTAATGGGGAAAAACCTACCCCTGCCCAAATTCCGACATTTTCTATTTATCTGGGTGTATTACAGACCTGGGGAATCTGCTTCAGTTCTACAGCCTCCATGTGACATCTCCAAAGACAGCCTCTCTCTACAACAGACAGGTCCCCTGTTGCCTTAAACCTTCCAGACTAGGTCTAGGCAGTACCCCAGTCACTTCTCACACGTGTAGAGCACCCCACGGTGTCTAGACGGACGAGCTGCAGCTGCGGGAATGAGCCTGTGGGATGCACTGACACTGAGGGGCAACCGCACAGCACCACAGACGAAGGGTGCGCCGTGATACATATGCTTTGTCTCAGAGATCGCTCTGTCTTCTTAAACGAAGCTGCCGATTGTGGCTTTGATAATTAATTACGTAAAACGCAGATCCTTTTAGGATCAAGCTAATTAGTAGCAAAACGACTTTGCTTAATTAACGCTGCCGATGAAGCATGCTAACCCGCCTCCCTCTTGAAATGATTAACTGCAAATCTTACATGTAAATTATGTTAACAGTAATTCATAGTTTGTCAATTATTCTACAATTAGAGGTTAAAAACGCCTAATTGGGATGCGGCTCTAGCAGAGTACCGTTACTGTCAAACCCATGACAGCAAAGGCAGGCTTTGGCTCCCAGTGCAGGTTTCCCAAACCCACTTTTCCGTCTATAACAAGAGGCTGAATCTTGACCAGAAAATGTCCAATTTTCTGTTTGTGAGAGCTGCTGACACAAAAAAGAAGGTCTCTGCTTGGGGACATATTCAGCACAGAATGTATACAGCATGGGAGCTGCAGGCAGGCTAACTGTACCAAACAGCTAAACTCTCCTTATTTACCAATAATGCCTCAGTCCTTGTAGCAAGTGGTAGTTAACCTGTTCTGGTGTTTTGACTGAATTATAATCTATGATGTTGGTGCTTTGTTGTGTGTCTGCATACAGAAAAATACACACACCTTATACCTTCAACGGCTTTTACAGATAACAAACACACACATGCCAACATTGTCTTGTAACAGACTCTACCTGTCAGATGTGTTCAAAGAATTGATTGTTGCCCTGCAGCCTGACAAACAATGTTAGCGCCCATTAACAGAGCCCTCTCTGTAAATTTAGTGACAGAAGAACAAACATCCCAAGCATCAGAAGAGTAAGATATAGTTTACAAACACATGCTTCTTTTTTTCCTAAAAACAATATTCAAATTTCAACAGGAGTTTGAGACAGAGGTGAAACGTGGCAGCAATCAACAGATATGGAGGCATACATTTACTGCAGGACAACTCAGATTGCATCAGTGTTCTGAATGAAATTAGGAGAATCCGTGATGTTTCAGATTTGAAACAGGTATAAATGTGTCAAAAGGCTGAGGACTTCCCAGGAGGCAGAAGTCCACTAAATCCTACTTGTGTGGGAGTGTGTGGGAGAGGACCAGTTGGCACTGAGGCGGTCGGGAATTAGTGAGGCATCATTAGCATAAACACAGTAACGGCGCCGCACTTGAATGTGGAACATCAGCCATGTCAGTCAGGTGTCGGGCTTTGTGATGACAGCAGTATCTGCTGCTTGGGTCTGAGCGGAAACAATTCTCTCTTTCATACCTTCTACACAAGCTGACAAAATGACACTGAATGCCACCAACACCCCTTCAATTAAATATAAAATTCCTTAACACAAACTGACAGCACCCGGCGCGGTTGTGTGTTGGATGGTTCATCATTTCTGTGGGGAAAAAAAATAAATAAAAGTAGGTGCTCCCAGAATTCCTCCAGGAGGCTGGAACTGAGCTCCTGATGGAAACCGAGGCAGCCTGACTGCAGCCACAGAGCTGGCCGACCGCGAGCAGCTCAGCTGCGCTCCAGGGAAAATATAGCCCAGCTGGCCGAGAGTCAGCGCACACTGGGGCTGCTCCAGGTGACTCCATTCTGGTGAGTCATGGCAGAAATATGGACTGATTACTGGAACGAGCTATTGTAGCCATACATCACAACAGAACCTGAAATGGCCGGAGTCCCTGGAAAACTAACCAACCCATCTGGTTTTCAAGAATTCAAACACCCAAGTCATTTATTAGGCTATTGTTAATTAGCAAGGGCATTATTTCAATTATTCATTTAAATCTGTGACTTAGTACAAAGAAAGTGTAAGTAAGTCTGGTATGAAACTGAATGATTTAAAATGCAAACTAGACGGCAAAATAGCTACTGCAATATTTTCTTTCCTTAAAAAAAAAGAGCTAAAAATAAAAACAAAGCAGCCACTACCTACCAGATGTTAATATTCTAAATCCTTTTTGGATCACAGTTGTGATATTGTAAAACAAATTCATTACACTGTAAAAAAAACCCAAGCACTTGGGAAAACCGTCTTTAAAATGATGACTGTTTTTATTGCTTATTTTTCTTTAAATTTACAAGACATCAAGTAGCACAGAGCTGCACTTCCACCTTGAACAAGGCTGAACTTGCACATGTGCGTGTAGACTGCATTGATGTTTAATGGTGCATGATGCTCTAGGTAGTTCCCATAACCTTGCTTTGTCTCCGACAAGCTGCGTCAATTGATATGATAATATCGAGAGGATGTCTGAAATGAGCAGGGCTGCGCTCGGACAATCTGTGTGCTCTTTGGATTTTCCACCATTTGGTAGCCAAATGGTGTCCAAAACTCTTTCTTAAGTGCCAAAGGCAACACTGAATTGAATTTGGAACACATGGAAGCGTAGCAGATGCTTAGAATCCAAATGATATATATGTACACATCTTAAATTACAATAAAAAACCCACAAACTGCAGTATAAGCTGTGCATCGTGATACTTTATTAATTACTGTTGTGTCTAATCTACATATTACCCTCCTTATAGTGGGATTACACCTAACACATCTGCTTGTTTGACTTTGTGTGCGTGGGGGGTGTGGGTGTTTCATTATAAAAAAGCTGCACAGCTTATAATATTATCTGAGAGATCAGCTTTTGTGAACAGGATTCCTTGAACAAATTACGGCACATACACAAACTATTAATTAATACAGTACAAGGACTCACTGTAGGCACAAAGCACGGGGGCCTGTAGGCTCATTCACATAAGTCTCATAAAGGAAATAATGGCAAGAGTGCTAGAAGAAAATGATCATGAAGAGAAATGTGATAAAGGAAAACAGAAACTTGCACTCTAAACACTGTGCTGAGCTCCTCTCTCAACCTGCTTCCCCATGTCTTTAATCAAAAGGCAGAGTTCTTCTTTCATTCGAAGCAGATTATTGAATTTGGCTGTATAAAGACAGCTCCAGTGAAATCAATGACTAATCCGAGACCAATTTTATGTTAATGTAAAACACAAAGAGCGGATTGGCAGAACTATTTAATAGGCATGGTAATTAAAACTTTGCTGCCAAGATACTGTTTCATTGCTGTTATTGGCCTGTGGTCTGTCTGTAAACATTGCTTCACTTCAGTACAGATGACTTTTTTTTAATAGTGACTGTGCTTGCTTTACAAGTTCATATAAATCACAAATAAACTGGATCCCCGACTAAACCGATCATCTCTTTTGCTGAAGAATTTTTTGGACTTTTTTGCTGGGCATTTTTTTTTGGGGAGGGCATTTCTTTTTCTTCACAACTTTCTTTCAAAAAAGCCTGGAGCATAAAAAATGCAACCTTTCCCTTTGTCTCATATTTAACCTTTTGGAAAAAAAAAAAGGATTTGCTTTAGTCCAGGGAAATCTTGAACATTCTCATATAATTCCTGGAGATGATACTGTTCTATCAGCATTTGCAGGAATGACAAAACATGATTTATGAGATACGTACCATACGCGTATTTGTTTATGCTAATCCTAAGAACCATGCAGTTGATACTTTCACATCATAAACATTTACAACATCACTGTGGCATTACAGACTTTTACAGCTGTGCTAAAAATAGTTTCCCTTCGAAATGCACTGCACAGTTTAACATGGGTAACTGAAGGAGGCATTTGCTCCATATTAACTATTTGATGGGCTGATGACTTTCACTTAAGAGATGATCCGGACAGCTTTTTAATCAAATTCATATTTAAAATCTCACCTACTTTTATCTGAAACTTTTACAGTGTACGTCTTGTGTGGCAAATCCATGCCCATCACTAGTAGAAATATTTATCACTCTGCAGACGTCTGTAATGACAGGGCGTCACTGAGCAATGGGAAACTGGAGCACACCGATGTCAACCAATAACAGACTGAGAAACCAGGCCTCCGGCCTTCAGAGGCCTGCAGTGAGAAAGATCACTTCACGTCAGTCCCCGCACCACACTCAGCCTGAAACATTTCATTTGCTCTATAAAGCACTATAAAGGCTCAGCCACAAAGATGAGAGGCACTTCTCCAGCAAGCTGGTCAACATAGAGTCTGTTTCCTTACTAGCAGCAACATCCCGGCCCAGACCAGTGGAACTGGCAGCGAGGGCTCACTACAGGAGTGTCATCTTCATCTCCAGGAGAGCACGTCACCAGCACAGACCAGATTAAACACCCGAGGAATCTCAACAGCTGAAACGTTGAGTCTTTTCTTTCTCTCTAGTTTTTTTTCTACTAGTGTGAAATTAACACTAGTTAACACTAGACACAGCTCCCCATCCGAACGTTTTTCAAATTTGTTGTTATGAGACCCACCGATTTTAACCTTCAGTTTCTAGAGAGTCTGTCTGAGAGTAAAATCGGTAAAAAGAGGTCAGGTGGTTGTGGCCGATCCAGTGGCACAAGAGGAGACAAGTCATACAGAGCAGATCGGCTTTAATTAGTCTTATCCATGAGACACATGAGACAGAGGTCAGAGGAGTAACGACTGACAGGAAGAGACGTTGAGTGTTTGTGCGAGTCTGTCTTTTGAGTGCAAATCTCAGATACTGTATCTGTATTCTGTATCAGAGATTCTGTATCAGAGAGTGTGTCCCTATCTGAGAGTGAGTCCCTATCAGAGATTGTGAGTCTGTATCTGAGAGTGAAGTTGTATCTGAGAGTGGCAGTGTGTAAAAATGTGTGAACAAGGGTGTGAATGTGTATGAGAGTCTGTATCAGAGTTATGGATGAATGATATGTGTGATGACTGAATTGGAGGAAGAATCCTCACAATGACAGTAGTATGAATCAAAAATGTCTTGTTTAAAATGTGGAAGTGCCAAAGCTAAATGTTTTGGGTCCACCTTCACCCCATGCTGAGTTTCATTCTGGCAGAGTACAGAATAGTAAATGAAAACATACCGAAGCTAGGGATGGCCCTGTTTAAAAATATGAAAATCTGTGTGCATGCAGAATTGCTTGTAGGAGTGGGTGTTTGGGCTGGAGAAGGGGTGGATATCGCATTTTATTTTAATCTCTCTCTAGGAACTGCCTCGATACATTTCCCTTTCACGCAAGACTGCTGGTGGCAAAATTGGCCAGACACTTCAAAGGCACAGTCCGGCTCCAATGTGATGCTGAGGCCACAGTGAAGCCGGCGTGACTCTGCAGTCCTCACCTCTGTACCTCCTCACATCAACCTCTGGGCTGTAACAAGCTGTCCAGGCCACAGGGTCTGCTCTGAGAATTGTCCCGACGGGATGTGAAGTTACACACCAAGCAACAGCAAAACAACAACGACAGAATGAGCAACAGCACTGAGAAACAAGATTCGGCACTCACATATTCTCTCTCTCTCTCTCTCTCTCGAGAGAGGCTGACATAAGTGACATCTGTTCTCACAGTAATCTATTTGATTTAAATCCCATAAGGACATAATTCTGATTACTATGCGGAGACTTACCAAGGATGTTTAGCAATATTTAACATCAAACTTGTCTAGTTAGCAAATTCATGCTACTGCAGTGTTAAAAAATACTGGTTTTTCTATTGTACATGATGAATTCTAACTAGTGTCTAAAATAAACAATTAAGTTTGTTACAGCTTATATGATACAAAGTATATGCTATGATATGACCATTTTAAATTCTAGGTTCAATATATATACAGAAATAATTACACATATCACAATGAAGTCTGTAGAGAAGAAGCTTAAGCCAAATAAGCAACAATTTTTGGTGAAATCTCGATTCATGCAACACGCATACTGTATATTAAACTCACATTTCCACCACTACAAAAAAAAGCATTGCGTGATCTTTCCTTTTTTCAATTTGTATTGTAGTCATTCAGGTCTAGCCATTTTTTTACTATTTTTAAGGGGAAAAGCATTATTATTCAAAGCCTCTTTCAATTAAAAACTTTAAATTGATTATACTGCATCTCCAAAGCCGGTGCAGAACGCTTTCGGCAGGTGTGTTCCCGGTTAGGGATAATGCCCTTTCGATAAGGCACACGGCAGCAAAACGGCTTCTGAACCAAGAAGCCCATCTCTGGGGGTATCATTAGAAACAGGTAGAACTTCAAAGCACATTTTTTTAAAACTCACAAAAAAAAACAAGCATTCCAAAAAATAAAAAATTCAAACCCTTCAAAAAGAGAATGTAGATGGGTAGGTAAATCCCTACAAAAACATTCAGCGGGGATTTTCAGCTTTAGAGAGCATCAGCTGAAGGGAATGATGGGCAGATTTATAATGAGACAGGCCAAGTGAAGGGTAGACTACTAACGAAGTTAAAAAGTTTGTATAATTTTGCAGTCAAGGGAGGTAGAATTCATGGATTATGATGATGAGGTATATAGTAAATGTTTACTGCAAATTCAGAATCCAAATACATTTTAACAAAAAGCATTCCCAAACTTTCTAACATTAAAACTGTCAGGTACTGTATATACTCACAGCAATAACCAGGCACGCTGTGATTGTTTAATATTCTATTTACCACAACAAGCTATCTAGGCGGTACTGTAGTCCGGACTTTTGTGAAGTTCAGACCTCAGTCAAAGATTTCACCTTCTTTTTTTCAGGTTGTTATTTGTGGGTTATTTAAATCTAAGTATTCTTTTAGTGAAAGTGTAAAAAAAAATTAGGAACCAGGAACATTTTAGTTTTCACCTTCTGTGTCAAACCAATAACTTATTGGGAAAGAAGAGCTCATTTTCACCTACTGAGTGAATCCTCTACCCCGTCAGGCACTTAAAATACATTGTTTTGTAAGTATTAGAATGGATTCAAAGGAGAGCGCTCTGAGACCACATGCTAGGTTCTGCATTAAATTAACTCTGATGCTCTCCGTATTTCCCTGTTCTCTTTCTGCTGTCTTGTTCTGATTAACAGCATGGGAAGAAATGAGCTTGCCGACTTCTGAAAATGACCATCCAACCTTCTATCAACAATCTCTATAGGCTCTGCTCTGCATCCGCCTCGCTTTTCAGCCCTGGTCCCACTCCTGCACTTTCCCCGACCACTCCAAAGACGATGAACTTGCCTCTATTTCTCCTTCATCCTCCCCTTTGTCATTCTCAGTCCTCACCTCCTCCTACTTCCACCGCTAGTTACCCCTACTTCTCCTCTTTGACACCCCTCTCTGGCTCACACATCTCCTCCTGGATCCAGGATCACAAACCTCACTGGCTTCTCAGGCCCTCCATCAAACTCACCTCCTCCAGGGTGCTGCCCCCGATCTCCTTTCCACCTCTCAACTTTTGGGGTGTTTGGGGTGTTTAGGCACAAGCTGTCTATCTAGTCATGTTGTCACACAACGAAAACCCTGGTTTCTCTCAAGAAATGGCTGGACGAGATCCTTAAACCCATTAACTACTAACTATCAAACGGGCCTACATAACATTAAAACAGTACTTCTGCACAGCGCAGAACAAATTAAAGGCCTAGTCGGTCTCTCATCAGCTATTAAACGCAGCAGACCTCCCAAATGCTCATTTATTAGCTCGCTCCACTGCAAAGGTTCAGGGCACAAAGAGCCTAATTAGTACTTTAATAGGTGCATCAGCTAGGCCTTGTGCAGGTCAGCAGTCCCTGAAAGCACCATTAAGGACAGCACCTCTCTTGCGGCTTTCAATAAGCATGTTTAACGCCAAGAGGTGAGGAAATGGGTGATTTAATATTCAGGGGGAAAAAACAACAATAACAAATTGGCATCTCTTTGGAGAATTGCCCCATAGGCCAGGCATTTTTATGTCCTTAATCATTATTAAATGACTTAACATGACACATGGAGCCTGGCAAACGATTGCATCCCGACAAACAGAACAAATTACAAATGAAATGAAAGATCAAGCCGTATTAGAGGTCCGCCTCTGGGAAATGAAAATCTTTAATTCTCTTTTATATTGACATTTATTTGGCTGCCATGAATAACAACAGAGCAGTCAAATTTGGCGATGCTGAGTGCTACTGTATGGCTCATCCCAGGGCCCTGGAATTCCTTGACATTTATCATGTTTGCCTTTGTAGACGACATCACAACATATCTCTTCATCCTCCTCCCATTCATCACGCTTTTTATATAAAGTTCACGGAGCCACACAACTCTGTCTTCATAAAGAGCAGATGAAAAAGGCCAGCAGGTGTTATTCATCACCACGAAACACCTACGCGACACCAGACGTGTTCATTTTCTCCGAACCTCTGGGGTCTGGGGGGCGCGCGGCTGCCTGGCTGGGGGAGCTCTGGTCCTCCCGATAGAGGAGGCTTATCTGTTAGTGCAGTTTCTTTCCCTGCCGACGAGGCTCGATCCAGAACGCCCAGTCTCCGGCACGTGCCGAAGCAGCCTGGGAGACACTGGGGTAGAAGAGACAGGCCACCGGCGACGCACATGGCCAGCGCCTTCCGAGCAGGAACCCCAGACCGCCACGTCTCAACTCTTGCTTCCAAACCCCAGTTTTGTCTCATGATGCTCCCGGTCGGAAGCGCTATTTTTACCCCTCCAGTTACGGCCCTGTGTTTTTGTCAGCCAGCGGTACATTCTAGAATAAGTGTTACTCCCCCCCCCCCCCTCCCACCCCATACACTTCCCCAGCAAAAAAGGCAGTGACTCCTGCCGTGCGCACGAAGGATCGCGCTCTGAAGGGAAGAGGCACTAGAATTCTCTCTCCGGTCCCCCAAACTCCCCACCCCCTCTTTCATTCTTCGAGCTGCGCCGCAGAGCCTGCTGGCCTAATCACTTACAACTGTGACTCTCTCTCCTCCACGGCTCAGCTCAACTTCCAAACTCCCAGGAACACACCCCCACCCCTCGGTTACCGCGGCAACGGCTCCCCGTACAACAGCCTTTCGGATACAAACACTGAATCAGTGAGAGACAGGAGGTCAAAGCCAGCACTGACTTAATTTCAAACACTGTTGTGGAAAATGACTAAGTAAAATGATTCACACTCCGTTGTTAAGGTGATCTCTTCATAAGCTGTTTAGTGATACCAAGGAAACCCTTCGACACCATATTTTTATGACAAGTGTGCATAATTGTCTGGTCACAATTTAACAGAACTATATCATTTTCTGAAACCTCAAATTTGCATTTATTATAAAACAAAAGTAAAAGTCTAGAGATATAAAGTTGAGGGGAATATTTATAATTAGTATTTGAGATTCTGATGGGTACATAGAACTTTGCTCTTCTGAGCAACAGCAGGCTTAAATACAAGAGGCTATAAAAATAATTCCATCTAAAAAAATACACACTTTTCCCAGAAGTGCTGCTTAAAGCACTTCTAATGGAAATCACACTCAAAGGTCGTCCTTTCTTTGCAAGTCCAAATCTGAGCTTGGACAGTGAACTGGATGCTGAACTCAAAAACCGAACACAGCAGCGACGGGAGGCCTACCGCTGGTCACCACAGTGCCGTCCTTCCCCTGGGTGAAGACCACGATGCGCTGCCTCCGCTTGTTCACTTTGGGCAGACTCTGGGCCTTCCTCGCAATCTCCTCAATGTCCTCGGTCTGCAGCAAGAGGACAACACAGCCCCGTTAACTTTAATACGCAGGAGGAGAAGAAGGCGGGGCTCTGGACGTCAGGAGAGAACACACACCCACGGGGTCGAGAGGCTCCAGCTGGACTTCGCCCTTCAGAGCACCCAGATACTGCGCAGAAACGTGGCAACAGCAATACGGCAAAAGAAAGAGAAAGCGCTTCATCGCCACCAGGGAGATGACGTGGACTTACTGGAAGTCGTGTTAAGGTTAGTGAAGGTTTGCCACTTAAAAACCTTAAAAGAAACTTAAAAACCCAACAAGAGATCATCTCCGACCCCAGTGGTTCCTTAATAAAATGACCTTCTATTTAGATCAACTGAGAAAATAAAGATGAGGAAAGAATGATGAGCAGAAGTCAGATTTAAAACTCTAAATGTATGCAAAGCTCTCTCCTCGCCAGAGGAGTGGTAACAGCACTGCACACTGCCCCACTGGGCTCGGTCTGGGCAGGCGGCAGATGTCCAGTTGTGCCCCAGGCAAGCTATTGACCTGAACGCTCCCCGGCACAGAGAGCACAGCAAAATGATCTTAGTCATCTCCGACTTGTCTGAGTTGACATCAATTTCTCCTTTGTTATTTTACTAAAGAATAACATGCCTTTTTTTAGAAAAAAAAAACCCTCAAGTTGTCAAAAGACAGCAAGAAAGAACAAGGAATATGGAGCAGGAGGATCTTGGAGTCAAATCAGAGGCCACTGTTTCAGTTCTGAATATCCTGTGAATAGGCCATACATCTGTGCAACCTAAACATCACACCATCCAGCTGTCAGAACAGAAGGGGAGGGACGGTTTGGCCTTTCTGACTTTCTGACTTTCCCCATTCAGAGTAAGCTCAAGCATGAATCTGGATCTGTGGTATAAGCCCGGGCTGAGCCTCGGTCACTGTTCCCCTGCCAGCCTAGAGCTGTTACTTAACTTCTATTAACACAGTTCCCAGCTGCTGATAGGTTACTTTTAAAAGAGCCCTGGACTGGACCAAAAAGAGCTTCCAGCTGCTCTTCTATTGTCCCCCCCCCCCCCCCAAATACACACACACCTTTAAGTTTCTCTTCTAATTGATCTGAAAATTCCTGAGTTTCGAAATGAGCTGTGTTTTCAGACTGCTGTGCTCAGACATGTAGCTGCCTGGAACACTAACACAGCATCTCTTCTGAATGGAGAGAGAGTGTGACCAGCTGTGCTGGGAATTAGGCTGTTTGAAGAGGATTTCATTAAGACAAACAGAATAAGGTGCTGTTGTTTTGAAATAAAAATAGAAAGCAACTTGGAGGAGCAAGTAAACAATCACTTTTCTTAAAAGCATCCCAGCACGTCAACACACCATGACTGCTTGGTATTTTTCACAGGATATTCAGTTTCACATTAATAGGTCTCTTCCCTTTTGTGTCATCTTTTAAACCCTTTGAAGAAGCAAGGCATCATGCGGAAGGTGTGTGGGAATTTTGGTTGAAGAACACAAGACACACCCATCGCAACAAGCACAGGACAATCAGAGCTCTGGAGGACAAGAGAAGAGGATGGGCATGGAGACACAGGCTCACAATTAGTCTGACACAACAGAGAGCAGCACAGAAGTACCTGACCCTGCATACTGGAAAAACTCTGGGATCAAGACAATTTCCAGATGGCTTATCATCATTCCTGGGCAATAGTACTTTTTAAACATTTATTTTACTGCTAATCATCTGAAAATAACTGAAAATGACATTGATATTGGCTTTATGTCCCTGGCCTTTCCTGTCCAATGGCACTAAAGAAGACCCAAAGCGGTATTCCTGAACAGCAGAAAAAAACCTTCTCACACTAATGAATACAACAGTTAACAACACATAACAAATATGAAAACAGTTAGGGTACATACCGACATCTTCGACAGAAAGGAAATCTAACAAATTCATTCTAATTTATCTTTATAGATGTTCTTTAACAACACGCACTTACAAGACGCACAGAAAGATTCCTCCAGAGTCTTAACAAAACACACACAATAACACTCAGCTAATTCCAAACACCTTTTAACAGTGAGTGATGGAAAGATTTTCGTTAAAAGCAACAAAGGAGGGTAGCATTACCAAGAACACAAGGGGCTTGTAGATCAGCTTGAAACACGCATGTAGCCTCCTAACCAAACATTCATTTAATAGCAGATGCAGTGCAAGAATTTAAAGACTTCAAGAGCGCAGAAATCTGTCTCTCATTTAATTAACTTTGTAGGTAAACTTACTAGGCGCTTAAATTATTATTAGTGTGAATAGTAAAATCTCACAAATTGTTTGCAGTTGCAGAGGACTGGTATCCCTTAATGAATTCTGATGTATCTATCTACCAGTTACAGCACAAGAGGAGTGCTGTGTTTTGGGAATCAGGCTTTACCGTCATCACAGTAACATTTCTAGAAAGCAAAGAGATTGGGAGGAACAAACCCTGATATCTGCCCATTTGTAGTCACGAATATCTTTGCACCACACGGTATCCTGCTGCAAAGGCATGTGAGCTTGGGGACCGCAGGCCTCTCCAGTACGCTCCGCTTTGATCCAAACCCACCTGTCAGTGTTACTTCCTAATTAACCCATCAAAAAAAACATCACAAGCAGGTGGAATGTCTGTATCGGTTTTCCCGCACTTGCATGAAGGAAACGACTCATTTCTGCTTGCTCAGTGGAATGGCTAAAAATACAGACAGGGCTCTCCCCTCTCCAATATGCTGCTGCAAGGAGCATTCCGACATCTCACACAACAACAGGAACAAGTCTCCGTCGTCTGCGCTAGCTGGATATTGAACGGCGCCTTGCTCCCGCCAAAGGGTGCGATCGCTAAACGCTTCCCAAACATGTCCTCTAATCAGCCTTAAAAGGTTTAGTGTTCTTGGGAAAAAGCGGTGTGAGACTCTCTAAGTAAGTGCTAATGGAAAGGTTAATACTGTGGTGGTTAGCAGGCAACAGCAAAAGCAATTTGTCACTGTGACTGAATTTAAACCAGGCGCAGTCAAGTCTGTAGCCCAAGGGTGCAATAAAAATACAGAACAGGGGGCTTAATCAACAGTTTCCCCTTTTTATCGCCATGGTATGGCAAGATCACAGGCATCCCTGCTACTTGTTTATTTCTTGTAGCCTTTTTCAACTCTGTATTCATCAACCAATATCTAATCTACACATCTTAACTTTTTATTGTTTGCATTTTATTTCCTATAAAGCGACCTTGATAACGATACCATCAGCACAAAAATTACATTTAACTGTTTTTGTTAACAGAACCTGGTCTCTCTCCAACAAACAACACTATATTTTCCAACCCGATAAGCCAGTGTTTAAGTTGAACACAAAACTAAAGTGCAGAAAAAATAGATTTTGACAACGGTCCAGATTAGGTTACAGGTTTTACAGTTTCTGAAATTCAGATGCAAAAAGGAGCTTTCTAGTCAGTTTGTTTTTGTGTGAAGTTTATTCTAAGCAATTAAAGAATTCCATAACATTCGTTTTATTCTAAAGCATATGAAAGAAAGCAATACCTGGGTACTTCAGGAAAACCTAGTATGTTGAAGGCAAGGACTACCAAACAGGTGTGGCCCACTCGATAACTAAACAAATAACATCCCAACATGCTTAGGGTTATACACAAAAATGCAGGATAGGCCTGATTGCCTGAAATTATGGACAGCATAGCTTCATGTGGAGACCTCAGTGACTCTGAAACAAGAGTGATAGTCTGCCAGGTGCTTCAGTGAACAAGACAGCTCAACTTTCTGGTGTTTCTTGAGTAATGATAACACCAAGGGAAAGACATCAGCAAAGGGTAAAAGTGGATGGAAGTGCATACTCCAGCACTATGATATCTGTGCATTAACTCAAAGTCCAAGGCAAAGCAGGAGAGCAACTTTGTTCTTAACTAATGGACAAGCGCATTTATGGAGCCGACATAAAGAATTCTACACCTCTTAATGCTTTTGGAATGCATTTTTGTAGTATGACTCATTGCTGTTTAATGGTACTGAGTGATCATCTTCACCCCATGTTGCTGTATTTCATTCCTGTGAGTAGGGGTGTCTTCCAGGCACAGAGCTCACATGGTTGCCCAATGGTTTGACGAGCATGGCGCTGCTTGGTCACCAGATCTGAACCCAATCGAGTATTCATGCGATCTCTGGAACAATGTCCAAAACTATGTTTTTCCGGCTCCATCAAACAGACGTAAGCTAACTTTTTCATGGAAAGTCCTGCAGAATTATAGATGCTGGTAGACTCTAGGCCACTGTTCATACAGGCCAGAGTGACCACACAACAAACTATGAAATGACTTTAAAGTAGTCTTTTCTTTCCTTCTACCTGTATCAAATGCATTAGATTGGCTAAAGGGCCTCTACCAGTTTGTGATCTTATGTAATGAGCATATGACTGAGCAATATAACTGATTGTACACAACCAGTAGATTGGAAAAATGGGTGGCTATCTCATCAAGTTCCCTGGCCTTACACTGCAGCTTCAGAATTCTACTGCACACGAGCTGGAAATCTTAAGCATAATGAATAGAGGTAGGATGACAAGCTCCAGATACTAGAAAAATAATAAAACATTCTGATGATCCTATCCTTTCAATAGGTCTGGTTTTGATGCAGCATTAATAATTGAAACACAACACCCATCCATCCATCATTCGTTTTCTTACCGTTGTATCCAATACACGGTTGTTGGGGAGCCTGAGCCTATCCCAGCAAGCAACTGGCACAAGGCAGGGTACACTTTGGATGGGTTGCTAGTAAGTCACAGAAGTGCGCAAAATCAACAACAAAGAATTCCAAAATTTCACTGAATTAACTTTGCCATCAAAGCAACCTACCAATTTATAATTACTTCTCTTAATTTAAATCAGGAATGAGCCCTAAGGTTTTTAAAACCTTGTCCTTTTTTCTACACTGTGGATACTTCAAACAAAAAAGACATTTACAGTTCCTGAAGGTGACAACAGCTCTGTTAAACTCTACTTATGAAGGGTATTAAATCTCTTTGGTAATAAGCTATGAACAAACACTCCAGCTTTATCAGGGTGTCAAATTCTGCTCAGCAAAAGTGTGTCTTTATTAAATCTAGCAAAGAACTGATCTTCTGGTGTAACCTGTTTATGAAACAGCACCAAGGAAATACTAAATTAACTAATCTAACTAATCTGTACCTTACAGCATCTATGTCTATTTAAAAGACACAATTAAATATGCAATTGTATAGGGAGTTGGATCTAATGAAAAATAATGTAAATTGGTGTAGTAACAATTAACCACTTTTACTGAGCTCCAGAGAATGAAGACAGGTTGACAAGATACTTGTTTTAGGCCTTAGTGTGTTATTGCCTTCAGAGACTATAAAAATTGAGAAACCTTAATGAATGAACAGAAGACCTTTACACGTTATAATTAGGACTGGTTTACACACAGGAATGCGTCATGTTACCAAAAACAGTGAACGAGTGATGTTCGGGGTCTGGAGGTGAGTGGATTGATTTTTCACATTTCAAAGACATTCTCTGTCCTGTCAGGAAAGTTGCTTAATTCTCCATTAAATCAGTCTGACTCAACTTTATTAATCACAGAATCTCACCATGAGGAAAGCGCCTGTGTTGTAAATTGTGGGTTGCTATCACGGCGCTGAAATAATACAGCCCAAGGGCTCTCCAGTGTAATTAAGATACGAAACACAGTACCAGTGGTGCTGAATTTTAAGGAGGGAAGTAAAACGTCTTTTGAGAGCGAGGAGGGCATTCAGAGGATACGAATGGCTGCTACACAGTACGCATGAGTAACTTCATACCAAAACAAACTGGGGTGTCAGTGTGAGTACCAGCTGGGAACATCAGCTGGCCTTCGTTAGTGGTCCAATTTAGATTGGTGCGCACAAGCAGGAACAGCATAAGCTTTCTCTCTTGACCCCTCAGACCCCTGAGAGCCCCAGGTGACCACTCCATAACCCTGCTCAACCGAGTAAGCAGGCAGAACACTCAAAAAGCCTGATTACACTTGATTCATATGCTTTTGAAACACAACAGAAAAGATTTTTCTCCTATTTTACAGCTTACAGATCCTGTACCTTAAAACTGGAAAAATAATTATTACAAAATCTTAAATGCATCATTCGGTAAAATACCACTGGTGAATCTGAAGGCAACAGTGTCATTCCTCAGCCTGGTTCTGACGGTATGAAGTAATATAACCACATCTCTGATACAGGCACGCTGATAACTCTGTCTAAAATGATAAAACTGTTTCAACTATTATACCCAACACTCCTTCCAAACCCGTGACCTTTTATCTAGAACTGTATCGCATCGAAAGAACAACAGAAGGAATGTCTTTTCTACAGCTGACAGAAACATGCCAAAATCAGTGCTCTACCTTTATTCTGGAAAACATTCCCTTTTGTTCTGGCATTTTTTATGGGCGAACATCCACTCAATTGTTATTTACAGAATCTTTAAACCACAGGTGGCAGTAATTCAGTTATTAAAATGGTTTAATAGTTTACAATTTAGTCTTGTATCAGCCTCCGCTGCAGCAGACAATCCTCCTGGAGTGTAATGAAGTTAATGAGGTAGCTTTTTAACTAAGCAACCTGACAGGCCCTGGATGCGCAGAGGCAGCTTGACACAATGCCCAACTTCTCAGCTTCCCAAGAGGCTTTTCAAAATTCAATACATAACATCTGTAGGCGATGTTGGGTACAGACCTAGCAGAATGCGTCATAACACCGAGCTGGCTGAACAAAGAAACCATGACGACTGCCAGGTTTCCATGGCAACCGCTGCAAGGCCCACAGAGTATAATAGCACATCAATCACTGTCCAAAAGAACTTCATTATCAGCAAAAATAATCCTTTAGGATCTGTTTAGCGTGGCACTGTCGGTCAACTCACCTCAAAGCCTTGTTCTCTTGCAAAAGTGGCAGCCTCCTGAAATAAAACACAACGGAACAGTTAATTACAGAGCTGATGATAGTGGAGGAAATCACAATTTAGGCGTACAGACATCTCACTTTCTTCAGTCACTTATCTCAAGCTGTGTGCCACTTCGGAGATTAAGTAGCATGAACCAATTCTGCTTTGTTTACCTTTCAATTAGTATTCTGAAGGCCTGCACCTGCTCCTGAGCATCTGCCCACTGTTCTTAACTTGTAGCAGAGGCATTATAAAACAACAGCATATCAGAATTGATCAAAGGTCTCAGGAACAACGCAACAATGTCCAGGGTTGTCACCTAATGTACTACTGGCTGCTGCAGAAAGAGAAACAACAGATATTCAACACTAAAAGAAAAAGAAAAATTGCGGTATTAACCACGACAATGACTGACAAGTATTTCTTTTTTTTTCCCCTTTCAGCTGCGCTGACACTGTTTTAAATGAAGAAGGACGCAACAACACAGGTCCTCCAAGATGATTTCGCTTTAGGACATTTCGAACAATTTCGCGAGATTCTGGGGATCCCCTGCCTGCAACTGGAACAGCGTCTTGAGCAAGGCTCTTAAACACACCACTGCTGACCCAGCAGGGTGCAAGAGGTTGATGCGATGATGCTAAATGATCCAATTATGTCAGAGAGGTCTTGCACTTTGCTCTGCAGTGCAGCTCTGGGGAAAGGCTGACAGTGTGGCCCTTTAGGATAAAGAACAATAGAGTGATCCAGTCCCGGTCCCCGGGGCACCCTCACCCTCGCCCTGCCCTGCCCTGCCCTGCCCCGCACGGCTCAGCTCACTCATCTGCCACGCCAGGGACAGAGCCAGGCCGATCTCCAGGCGGCAGGGGTGTCCAAACCCAGCTGGGATGCCTGGCACTGCTGCGCTCCGCCTTTTTTTTCTTTCTTGTTATTGATCTTTTTCTTTCACGATGTATCTATCATTCCTGACAGGCTCCACTTGTCAGCTGCAGTTCGCCACCTCCCGCGCAGGGGCCCACCCACCTCACTGAAGAATTAGGCCCCCCGACAAACAAATTAAGACAGACAAGACATTTTCTCTTCAAGTCTGCGTAAAGCCTTCGGTGGGAGACGAAGTTTGGCTTGGCAATAAATAACCAAACAAATTCTGTTGCCAAACAAGGAAAAACAAAATGCTGTGAAACTCCATCAATTCCCATAAAAAAACACATACAGAAAGGTGTTTAACAATATTTGTCAGTTTAACCATTACGCCAGTACCAAAGTGAGTTCAATTCTAATATAAATGTCACTGTAGGAACAGGTTTCTACTACAGTAACATCTGTGTCCCTCTGAGTGAGGGAGGCGGACACTTCCGAACATCTGCGCAGCAATCATGGAAACACTGAAGCTCAATTACAGGGAAGCACAAGACAAACAGCCCCAACAGCAAGAGCCAGAGTTTGTTTTCTTTAAAAGAAAACTGTGTCTCCTAAAGGAATAACTTTTGACTGCACAAAGGACTATAATAGCTCCAGTTTGTTAGGCACATAATTTATTAATTGTTCCTAGAGTGGTCATGTCTCTGAAGGACTCGGTGTCCCTCCAGTACAGTGTGTAATACATTACTGCACTGCAGGGATATTAGGAGGTGTCATCAGGGAGAACAACACCTGGATAATACCATCTCTTCAGATGTGTGCTGCTAATTAATTTGAAGAGATCATTCAATTTATTTAAATCATATATTTAGTGTAATTAAATGTCTTAGCAGTTCTCACGTTGCAATCTTCTCCATGCAAACTTGGCAGTCTTTGATTTTTCCCCTCCTAATTATCTGGGTTCTCTGGTCAACATACAAGGTAAAAGATAACAAGGAAGGCTCTGAATATCAACTCTCTACAGACTAGGAAGCCTGTATTTAATAGAAGGCTATCGGAATGTATGAGATGCTTCCACTGTCAGGGGCTCAATAAGGCACGGAGATATTTTTAGAGAGCTTAAGCTAATAATCCAAAGCCAACTAGGGAGGTGAGCTTGCCACTTCTCGCCAAGCAAAACTAAGTAAGCGCCATACACGTAATGCTGAGAGAGAGAGAGGGAAAAATTCAAAGTATCTCAAGTTATTCAGCTTCTATTTTTACCCAGGGGACAAAGAACAAGACAGAACTGAGAGCACTGGTTCTGTAAAGGACATTACAAATATTATTTCACAGAGTGGAGAACAAACCTGGCAATGTTCAGGGAAGAAAATAGAGTTTCCTAACCAGAAAAAAAGGCTCATTTAAACAGCCTTGATGTAAATATGTTTGTTTGACAACCAACGCAGTTGGGAATGTATTAAAAAAAGGACATTTGCTTTGATTAATGTTATCCCATATTTCTTGAAACAGAAAACCCCTTCAATAAAGGTATATGAGGAATATGCATTTTTATTATAGAGAGATCCCTTATTTAAAGCACTGTAATTCTGGATTTCAAAGACAAAAGCAAAGTCAAGAACATAAGCACCAGGTTTGTGGGGGTTATGTGTGATCAAGCACCCTAATATTTTTGTGCATATACTTGTTAATGCGGGGTAAAGGCATTTTTACATTGTGTGAGTCTGGGAGTTTAGGGTGGCATCATGTGATAAAAAGGTTTCTAAAGCATGAACAATCTGTCACTGCCCAGCTTCTAGGAAATAATAAACAAGTGAAAGTATACAATGATAAGTTAGGTTAAGAAAAAAGAAATGCATTTCAGTGCCCCATGTACTCTCATCAGGTGATCTGAGCTCTGACTCCCATGACTCTCAGTGTCCATCTATAGATTTGCTTCATGCTTTGGTGGGAGTGGCCTTTACCGGAGGAGATCCCTTTTCTTGCTCCGAGTTTTAATTTACCCTTTGTCTCGGAAGTGCCTTGGAGCTCTTTGGTGCAAATGGCAGATTTTCCACTTTTCTTCCTAACTGAGTTGCGGTCTTGTCTAAGACCCTACTGCAGGTGTAAGCCATTAACATTCCCCTCTGCTAGGTTTGGAATTCCTTTCTTGGGGTTTTGCTACTTTCCCCCAGAATCAGAGTTAATACACAGATATCACTTCACAACACAGAGCTCCACAGCTGTCTGAAATGGGATCCCAGACCGCAAGTAAAGCTAAGAGCAGCCACATGTTGTGGATGCCTGTGTTTGCGACTGTGGTTCAGAGGTGACTCCGACAAGCCTCCATTAAAGAGTCAGCGGTCAGGATGACATCCTAGCACCTCCAAGCACAACCACCTAGGACTTTCCATAACACCAATTATAGCCGCATTATCTGAAAATTCAATAATCTGTATTGTCTGAGTTAAATGTTTTTTTACTGGGGAAATTATGCTATAGAATTCACAATTAGCTTCTTGAAAGGCTGCTAACCTCCCCCCAGTGGGAAGATGCTAAGAAAAAGCATGCATCTCTCTGTGGGTCAGACAGACTCCTCACTGCCCAGACTGCTGTGTAGTCTAGATTAGTCAATAAGCGGTTCCCTGGCCAGATACCTTTGAAGATGCACGAACGCTATATTAAACCTCACCCGAAAGACCAAAGCTGCAACTGGCTCTTCAAGACACAGTTTTTCAGCTTTTAAGAAACAGAAACTGTCACACACCCTGAGTGAACAAGAATAAATAAAAAAGCAGTACAACAGCAGCAATAATGCCTTGCCTTTGAACAGCATGCTTCAACCCTAAAGGACTGCAACGCACTTCATATACAGAACAGGGGATCTGCTTCACCCACCTGTGCAGTGAGGCCCCACCTGTGTAACACACAAGAGCCACTCCGCTCCTGCAGCCCCACTGCACAGCAGATCAGGTGAAGTGAGAACTTGTGTCACCAGTAAAATTAAGAGAAATTAGAAAAAAATTAGAGACGGGTTTGGAAATTATGGTGCAGAGGGAAGAGCGCCCCCTACTGGTCCACCAACACTGCTAACAGCAGCGATCTGGTTTGCTTTTGAGGTCTCCCATACCTGGTGGGATCCCAGCTGTCCCTATTGTCTGATTATGTACATCTCTCTCTAAAAGTAATGAGGTGTAAGCATATCGCTCATAACAGGAAAAATCTTATTAAAATGTTTCACAAAGACTATAAATCAAAGACTGAAACCCAGCTCATACAGTGGGTTAATAATACATGATAAGTGGAGAAGCATAACTTCCCCTGGCTGTTGCAAAATTAGCATTAGCTAGAGCAAGCTACCCCAGGTTGATGTTAACGGAGAAACCGAACTCTGTCTTTGACACAGGAGGTCTGGGGAGGTTAGACTGACAAGTTATTTGCAGCAAGAGTAGCTTTCCTAGTCTTTCAGTGAGCTGCTGCGTTTCGATTTGTGTGTAAAGACTAGACAGAAACCACAGCGAACTGGACACAGAACAGCGCTATATGATGATCCGTTCTCTTGTCTTAAACGTTTCACAGATTTCGAGGTTCTGTTCCAAGAATAAATTAAGGGTCACTCGGTGATTTAAAACTGCTCACCAACAGAGATTATAGGGAGTTTCAGTATTGGACGTTGTGCTATTCAGGAAAGGCCATTTTTCCAGAACTCCACTGCCTGATGTTATTCGTGGAGAGCCTGCTCGTGGTGGAGGAGGCTGGGTGAAGAGCTGGATCTGGGCTGATCACTATTGCTGTGTACTGCAGTGTATAAGCCATTAGACATTCTAGCTCCACTGTGGGTTTCTGTCAACTAGGGCTCCAGGATGGTGTGTGTCTCAGGGTTGTGCTTTCCATTTCCGGCATGAGCAGGAGGCTGAATGTGAACCAGAGCAAACCCACATCCAAAGCACAGACGCCTGGAGTCAGAGGGGCAGCTGGGGGAATAAACTAGGGTATCTTGAGCGATCTTAAAGCAACGCTGTTCTGGTCGGTAGAGATCAGTGCAGTGTGTACAAGCTGGGCACTGAAAGGCCTTCCAGTGGCATCCTCTGTACACAAAGGGGCAAAGTTCCCCGACAGTGCTCTCTCTAGACACTCAGAAAGTGCTTGCAAGGGAATAATAAAAAAACAAAAGCAACTTGATGGTATGTAATTAGAGCTAGTGAGCACAGCTTAGGAAATAAGGCCAAGAGTTTCAATTTGACTGGTGCTGTTAAAAAAAACAATCTGCTTGTTATGAACTCTGCGGCGGAAGTCAGTGGAGGACTGTGAAGTGTTGCCCACAGCCCTGGAGATTTTCTTACCCACCCACAAGTGGCATGAGTACGGGACGAAGAAAAAAAGAAAAAAAAAGATAATGCAGATCAAAACGAGGGCCTGCTTCCCAGCATGCCCCAAGCCCACAGGCTGGCTGGTGTGGCAGGACAGGTCCTGAGGCCAGAGCTCGGCTCACAGCAGCTCTGCGCTGCGCAGGAAGCTGCCTGGGCCACACTCCCCGTGGCTGGGCGTCTCCTAAAGCAGGTGATTATTGATATGATAATCTGTGTTTACAGGCTTTAGCCCTCCATCTGACAGTAGGAAGCTCAGAGGAGGAGAGATTAAGGAAATAAACAACCTACACTGAGGTTTTAGCGTTCCCCAGAGAATGCGGCATTTCTGTTCATGCATGACATGCGACAAAACAGCAAACCAAAGCTGAGACAAGGACTTGAAATCTCTTCTCAGGCTGAATTTATTTAAAGCAAAAATCCTTTGTTTACCAGAAGTGTTTAAAATTCCCTCCCCCGCGCACACACCAAATCATTTTTCTGCGTGCAATACCTGTGCTGTTCATCTTCTATTGCTCCCACTCTGTGATTGAATAGGGAAGCACTTTGAGATATTTTATTGTAAACTCCAGCAGATAAATCCCTGTTCCTATTGCAATATGCTCTACTGAGCCAACGCTTGCAAACAAGCTTTTCACCCCTTTATATTAACCACACAGTCAGTAGAAATAGGTTAAGCATTTCAAACATAATTTTGAAGCAAACCTGAGGATCTGATATTGCCTGGTATAAAACAATACGAACTAGTAAAAACAGGCAGGCCAAGACCACATAACTGAGTTTCACTCTTCCTCTTGGGCGAGCTGAGGAAAAGAGCAATCCAAATAATCGTCTTTAGTCTAAAGTCAAAAGGTCTTTACTCAGCTCAGAATAAATCAAATAGCACCCAAGACGGCATTACCTAAACTGTCCATACCCATGACACTCAAAAAATAAAAATGTCCGCAGTGGAAACTCTCTTGCTTCGCGGTGCTGATAGAGTTATTCAGGTTAAATATATCAATCTTCTGAATGAGTTTTTCTGGTGCTGGGTTGGATGTCAGATTTTGTTAAGAATGAACTACCAAAAACGAGATGTCTTTCTCAGCCCTCCGATCTGGTGGTTTACTCTGCACTAACAAGAAGACTTGCTCAGAGCAGCTTGCATGCGAGTGCTGACCCGACATCACAGAAGAACACTGCCAGTCTAAACAGCACTGTGGTCAGATGCCCTCGC
The DNA here is from genome assembly GCF_055471065.1 of Atractosteus spatula. Taxonomy (NCBI): domain Eukaryota; kingdom Metazoa; phylum Chordata; class Actinopteri; order Semionotiformes; family Lepisosteidae; genus Atractosteus; species Atractosteus spatula. Next base: position 15,866,172 of record NC_142710.1, on the reverse strand, counting down.
TAAAATGAGAAAGGCTTTGAACAAGCACCGCCATTACGTTGCTCAGAGGGTAGTAACATCTTTAAATATGTACCGCAACTATGAAATGCAAGCTTATCTGCAAACCCCCAACACAACAGCTGTCAAACAGAGATGAGGCTGTCAAAATGAAAGTCACACTAAAGAACCTAGTGATGACAACCTTAACTCCAGAAAACAGAACATAAACTACATAAAAACCAGAGCACATGGTTCCGGCAGAAATGCACGTTGATAATGACTGGAAAAATGCTGGGCTCATGCGTTAAATTAAATGAGCCTTTTACAGGTCCTGCTTGATGTTGAATAAGAGATCATGATACTGCAGCGCTGTCCCTGTCCTCCAACCTCCACCTTTGACACACTGGAATGTTTTTTAAGCTCTGCTTGTTTAGATACAGGGTTAGAGCACTGCAGTCCAACAACGCGAATACAAAAGATTGCATTACCAGTTTCAAATTATGTGCATGTCGAGCATGTCCGACGTGTGATGTCAAGGCAAACTAAAATGTTGTCTCATAGCAACCCAGCAGATTCACCTGAGCCGCAACCAGGGGGGGTTTCTCCCTTCCTGCACCACACAGATATGACACCCGCGCTGCCAGAGGCACCAGCTGGTCCTGGTTTGTCCAGCTCCGGGCCTCAAACTGCAAATCTCACCTCCGCCCCCCAGAAAGGCTGAATCCATGTTAAGGTCACCAAAGGGGAAGGAGCCGGTAGTGAAAAGATGCAGCCCCGTAGCTAAGAAATGATATCGCAGGGGGACAGTTTTAGGGGCCCAGTCTGTTTTCTAGTGTGACGCGTCCGCTGTCAGAAGCAATCGCGGCAGCAGCTTGGTCACAGTCCTCGGAAATCCCGAGCCCTTCTCAGCAGCAATCGTCCCTCTCGCGAATCTCACCTCGAGGCACTGACACAGGGTCGGCTCACAACAGCACAGCTCCACAGACCATCTGCCAGGAGATTTGAAGTCCTTGGCAGCGTTAAAGAAAAAAAAAGCTGCCGCAAAATATCAAATTATACACAAAAAAGCCACTGGCTCATTCTGAAATTATAAGCAAAAACTGTATTTTCTGCTCAAAACTAATAATGCCTCACTGCCTGTCAATTAAAAACACATGTAATATACTTTGGGATGGGATGGAATATTGTAACTGGCCACTGCGATTAAAAAGAACAGCCCTGCTTTGTTCCATGGGGTAGCAGGCACAACCTTCATCTGTGAACAGTGGGATGAGTACAGTCAAGTCAAATGAAGACCTGCAGTAAGGGATTGCTTTATGCCCCAAAGAAGACAAATTCAATGACAAGATGAAAGTTTAATTTCGAAGTGCTTTTGATTAACCAGTCGTTTAAAAAAAAACGGAGACAGGGGGCCAAGGTCGTATCTGTTGATGTGGCACGGAGTGGCCCCCTGCGCCAGCTGCAACGCAGAAAAAGGAAACAGCACTGATTTACAAAAGCCAGCATTCCTTTGGCTTCTGTTCAACAAGCATGTGACAAATTCTGTGGAAAAAGAAAATATCCAGAATGCTCCGCTTAAAGGAAATACTTGGTATGATGCAATAAAAAAAAGCCACAATAATGTAGGTCATCAAAACACTAAATCATTCACTTCATGTGGGAACAATGGCCACTTCAAGAAACTGTGGTTTTGAATCAAATTCCAAATCGCTTCCTGCATTGCTCAACGGCCTGCAAATTTATTCACTTTACATGGTCTTCATCAGAAGAAGTAACAATCTCTAAGAAAGATTCATTTGCAAGTTGAAGCTGAAAGGCTCTTTTCAAATTAATCTGCTCTCAGTTTCTTTTATTTCATCACGCTACAGTACATTCAATAAAAGTGTTTTCTTAGAAGTGCTGAAAGCACGTCTCAAACAGGGCTTTGTTAAAACAGTACTGGAGATACAAATCATTGATATGATATCATTTTATAAATAAGAGCTGCAGACTGTCTTATTGTTATGAAAACCATTTCCATTTCAACACAAAATAGGCTTCTTTGCCAATGACAGCTTTATTACAAAGGTTGGTTTTGTGAATTAATATGTTCCAATTCCTTCAAAACGCTCCCATTCCATAAATTCCACAGGGAAATGTTTATATATAGTTATATAACCAACACTATCAACATCGAAATTTTGGGTGCTACTTAAAAGACAATTTGGACATCATGCACTAAGTGGCTACAATAAAGACCATCTGGGTGAAAAGAGATTTTTGTATCGGTAACATCAAAATGAATTGCTAGTTTTTGAAGTGAAAGGCTACATACCTGCTGTAACAAAGATGATTTGTAATTTCAAGGTCACAGAAAAACCAGACTTGTTGGCTCTTTAGCAATATAAATATAACTTTCAATTCATTCTCACAATGCAAATATACACAATTCAAGAAACAATCTAGAAATTATATCACAAAACTGGTGCTTTCTGTAAAATCAAATCCATGTATATATAGTTATATACAGTTTGCAAAACTGGATTTTATGGAAACAATGCCATACCTACTTCACGTCATAGTGCTTAGTTAAAACGTCAAAATGCTTCTGTATGTACTAGACAGGAGCGAAGCATATGAGAATGCAAGTTGTCAGTCTCACACCTGGCACCAGCACCCTCAATGTAACTGATCAAATTAAAGCTTTGCAGGCCGCCTCCGATCACAATTTGTCTGGTCTTTAACACCTGGAGTCTGGAGGACAGCACCGTTGGCAGGGGAGGAAATCAAATCAGGAACACAGTTGTCACAACATGCCTACCCCCACTCCCCCACACAAACCTAGAGATGAGAGGATAAGAAATATCACATCGGTCTCTGAATTCCAACACATCACAGGCACTAGAGATGTGTAGGGGATCGAGCTGCACTGGTGTTAAACTTCTCATAGGCATTCTTCCGACAGCCTGACATCCTGCACTCTCTCCCTGCTGTGACAGAGGAGCGCTGGCCTCGGAGCCAGCAGAGTGTCTGCGCTATTGATCTGCTCCCACTACAATACCTCCCTGCACATCCATCATCACTTTCCTCCCAGGGAACGAGATCAGCTCTCAACGCTTGTTAAGACGCTCTCTGGGTTTATATTTCCTCACGCTGGAGAAATCGAGGACCTCTCTTAACCTCAACAAAGCGAAATGTTTTACGGCTCAATCGGAAGGATTTCCAGGACGTTGTGGTGGTGGAAACTGACACTTGTGAGAGTGATTCCCCCCCCCCCCCCCTTGGGGTCCGGGGATGCTGGCCCAGAGACTCATTCAGACAAACATCTATCTCTCCAGCATGGTACACAAACTATCATTCCAAGCACATGTAAAAGAGGCCAATATTTCAATTTGCTGATGACTAACACAAGGCAGTTAATGTTTAGGGAAATTAAATGATGCTAACAATACCCTTGATGATGAAAAAAAACATAGTTCAAAAGATCAAAACAAGTGTGAATGTGTTTTAAAACAAATCTGAAACGCTTTGCATTGCATCGGTGGTGTCTACAGACATAATGTTCACCCTTTCATTGAAAGCTGAGAGCAACGCTGTAGACGATATATCTGCTTAAATGAAAGAACCACCACATGCAAAAAACAGACAATTATCCAACATTCAAGCATTTTCTCAATTACTTGACAATAAAATTTTCTCCCACACATTCTCGTTAATAAAAGTATTATGGTTAACAAGCCCTTAAGGCAGAATCAGCTGGGCATGGAACAAACACCGCCGGGCTAATGTGTGAAACACTAGAAACCTCCTCAGAGAAGGCTTAACTGAGCTTTAGCCGGAAAAGCTGAGCCTAAAAGGAAAGTGCTAGTTTGTCAGATAGTAATCCAGCCTTCACAGCTCTTTGTTCTAATGTGTGGAGCCCTCAATACGTTCCGATAACTACGAGAGGCACATCTCCCTCTTGCTGTGAGCACGCCGTCAGGGAAATTATCCACATGGGGCCTGCAGCACTTCGGAAAACATCCCTTGTAGCTGAGGGGTTCCTGACTGAACTTCGCATCACCCACACACAGCCAGCAGAAAGCACGCACTTTCCCACACGTCAGGAGGGATCAACAGCCACGGGCTCTAGCACACTGACAACACATCCCACAAGCCTGGCGAACAAATAACCTTCCTGTCGGACTGGATAAAATGGTGAGAAAGGGATTCTGAAACACACCCCAAGTACGCCCATGCAGCTTACACGGACCTCCTCAGTAGACCTGGGCCACTCAGTGTTCCCTGTTAGGACCTCTTGACATGAACCTCAGGCATGCACAAGATACGATCAGCTTTGTTTCTTCAAAACACAATCAGCTCGGTGTCCTTCATTGTGTGGGAACAACAAGGAACAAGCCGATGTTAGTTTTGGAACGTCACTCAGCTTAAAGACAGTTCCTTCTTCTGGTGAGACTTCACGGGAAGAATGACAAGCTGCTTGTCAGTAGAAATCCCAGACTCTAAAGGCTCAAACTGCCTAATTCTTTTGTATAAATGTAAAAGAAACAATGAACAAACCTTCTTATGAGCTTGTCTATGTCAAATATAGTCGGAAAATTCTGAAAAGGGAATCCTGGGAAGGAGATATTGGCAGAACTAAAAGAAAGGCAATTTCAGTGTTATTCATGCTAAAGGGTTTAAAACAATTTACAGTACTAAAAGCAAATAACCGTGGCTTCTACAGTGGAGAAAAAAAAAAGGCTGTTTCTGAAATGACTCCGCTCCCCTGGCCTGCCTGCAGCACTTTGATGGTTCTGTTTCTTTAACGTTGGTTTTAAACACCTGTGCTAAATGGCCAGCCTATTGAATTGTCAATTCTAATGGGGCTATCCCATTTTAATATCTCTCCCAAGCACGCATAAATAACCTCCTCCTGGGGGTCGATCCATTCAATCCATTCAACAAATCGCACTCCAAAGGGAGGAGAGGTGTGCTTCTGCGCGTGGGAGGTGTCGAGTGTCAGTAACGGGCTCTGAAGAAGAGAGCTACGCAACAGCTCCAGAAATGGCTTAGAGGCAGCTCCAGCTTATTCACAGAGAAGCTGCACACGATCACTCTGTGGCTCTTTTTATGACAAGCGGAGAGGTTTAAATCATTTACCAACCTTGTGGCCGTCCGAGATAAAAAGCGCAGTTATTTAAAACGATCTGGATCGCAGTGGAATTAATCACTGCTTATACAACATCAGTCAGGGTGATTCATTCATTCCCAATTAATCTTGCCATTTATCTACATTGTCTGAGCTGCTGCAATACAAATTCATGAGTAATAACCAAATAATTTTCATTGTACAGTTTATCTTATGTGCTACAAATGACAAGCAAACTGTGTGTAATTTCTTTGGTTAATTCATTGCCATCTGGTTGCGGCACTAACGATTCTTCGCTCTTGCTTAATTAACTATGGCTATTAAATTTTCTGAAATGTTATGCCCTGAGTTTATGTCATGTAGTCAGAGCACAGCAGACAAGGACTCAATTAGACCAGCTCTGTTCTGAGGTTATTATAACGCATGTTTGCCAATTAACAAGAAAACAGACTGGTGTCAGAATGGAAGCTTTTGTCTGCTATTCATTTCCTAATTCCAGATCATAACTTCCTTTTTAATCAAAAATAAATCACTCTACTCACGACCTTCCTTCTTCCAATGTTTCAAACACAAATGCAACAAATCTCTATATACGGCATTTTTCAAAGCAGGTTCAAGTTGTTACACAGAAAAGAAGAGCTGGCAGCGTGTGTTTACATAGACAGGCCTCAGCTTAGAGTGAGTACCAGAGTGAGGAGGTACAGAGCTACACGCTGTCAAGCATCTGCAGATATTTCCACTTCATCTTGTTAAAAGCACCTCCATTATCTTCAATCAATCCACCAGGCATGTTTACTGCCAACTACATTGATACTATAAGTGCACTTTCAGATGTGAGGGAAAAAAAAGCTTATGCACGGCCATGGAGTACGATACAGACGTTAAGCAACATCAGAATCTGTCTTAGTGGATTAAGAGAGGAATGTTCTCGGAACATGATGTGCAAACTCCGAGTGTGTAAACATCCATAGAATCTCCAAGGTATTCCACGATTTCCTGCTGTGTCGTCTAGAACTTTCTGTGTAGACTAGATTACGATGAGCTCAAGTTCCGTTTAGGATTACTGGGCTTGAATTAACAAGACAGTTTTATTTGTTTTTATTTAAAATCCCGACAATGAGCTACACCCGAGGATCACTGAAATCCACATGCTGTGGGGAAAATACCAGATTTGCCGTTATTGCGGAGAATTTGTGTGAAAAAAAAGTGTGCAAGAAATCCCATGTGTACCTGAATATCAGTGATTGAATTTTACTGGAGGTGGTGCAGTCTCTTTGGCATCTTGCTCTTGCTGTTTTGGAGAGTAAGAATCCAGTCATCAGGCACTCGCAGTTCTGGGTCAGTGTTAGTACTAAGGCTGCTGCCACTGAACGGCTGGCTGATTCGCGGAATGGACCTGCAGCTGAGAGCTGGAAGTCCTGCTCAACTTGCCACGCACACTGGAACCCTCTGTTGCAGGGGTGCCCAAGAGTTCAGAGTAATTGCGCTACACAGAGCCAAGAACAGGATGAACAGAGAGGACTTTTTCACTTACATTGTTAAAGCAGGATAAGTTACGTTCTTAGTGAGTTAGTAACTGCCTCTTCAAACAAACATTAAAGTTCCACAATCAAAGAAGACTGTGCATCTCTCTCCACGTGTCATTGGAAGAGTTTCAGTCTTGTCTGAAAGGCTTTAATGGGACACATGAGCCTTCGTTACCTTACAGCCTCAAGCTGAGACTGTCTAATTCAGTAGGATCCATGCCTGAGCTGTGTGGTAAGAGTGACATCTTAAGTAACACCCTTAGACATTTCTGACATGAAGATTTTCCTTTCACATGATGAGAAAACATTGAGTCCGTGATTCTGTGACTTAGTCTATGCACCTTGCAGCAGTACAAGTACTCACTTGTGCTCAGAATCAACATTCTTGGAAAAACTTGAAACGTGTGGTGATTCCTCCCATGTGCTCCGAGTGTATTTAATGTGGCTTGCAAGACATTCTCCAAATTAGACCTTTACCACACAGTGCTTGCTGGTGGATAAAACACTGCAGCTCCACTGGCCTCTCAGCACTGCGCCAGTCATCCTCCTTGCACAGAGACTGATCAGCTCAGTCTTACTCCCTGTCATGTGCATGGCGCCTCCTGTCAGCACTGAGGGAAGATGACTCCCAGACAAGCCAAGTTCTTCAGTGCTCTGAGAAACAATGTTTCAGCTGTAGTCCTCTCATGCAGTATCTGTAGTATCATCAGTTTCTGTTATTCCCAATACCTTATATATCAGTATATCCCCCAAACAAAACTCAACAGGTGAGCACACTCAGTTATATTATTGCTACATCCAAACCTACAGAAATATTTTCAGAAACATCATCTTTCTCCCACTCCCACAGTTGTAATTTGAAATGACTACCGGTATCTTCAATTCTCTGAACGATCATCTGTCAAGACAGGCTTACTGATTTGATAAGGGTTTTTTTTCTTAGGGCCTACTGACATATACGATTACAACATGAAATTACAGTGTACTTAAGATGTCCCAGAACATGTTAGCTTTCTTATTTCTTCAATACATTGTCTTGATGTAGAAGAATCAACATAAACGTCCTGTAGCTCTGACAGGCCTTCCCAAACCATGATCTTGTCTCTTTAGAATTGCCTTGTCACTGTCCCTTTCTGCCACACACCTTAAAATTACATCATATACAAACCAAACTAGTTTGATAAGTATATCAGAATCTTAATCATAGATATACATCAGGAAAAGCAATTGGTCTCAAACAGATCCCGATAGCACACCACATAAAATAATTAAAAACCACTGCATTATGCTCAAGATATGCAAGATCTGTCGGTCCACTAATAAGATCATACAATAGTATCATGACACGAGTCTGCATTAAACTTGACTTTGCTAGTTCTGATTCTCAGTCCTAAAACTCCACTAATTACAAAATAAAGCCTGAGCTTCATTTCTCCGCACTGCACAGCCACTGAGTTTTGCCTCATCAAGTCCTCAAACAGTTTTGGAGCCTCACATTATAGTTTCCCAGATGATATGTATGAATATTGTCATACCTAGCCTAAATCTGACACTGAAGTGGAGAGTGGATAGCAAAGAATAGATAACAGTCCATGGGACACTCCTCCCTTCCCTACCGCACTCTCCTCCCTTCCCTACCACAATCTCCTCCTTTCCAAACCACTCTCCACCCTTCCCTACCACACTCTCCTCCCTTCCAAACCACTCTCCACCTTTCCGTACCCCACTCCTCCCTTACCTACCACACTCCTCCATTACCTACCACTCCCTACCCTTCCCTACCACAATCTCCTCCCTTCCCTACTGCTCCTCCCTTACCTACCACACTCCTCCATTACCTACCACTCCCTACCCTTCCCTACCACAATCTCCTCCCTTCCCTACCGCACTCTCCTCCCTTCCCTACCGCACTCTCCTCCTTTCCAAACCACTCTCCACCCTTTCCTACCACACTCTCCTCCCTTCCAAACCACTCTCCACCTTTCCCTACCCCACTCCTCCCTTACCTACCACACTCCTCCATTACCTACCACTCCCTACCCTTCCCCACCCCACTCTCCTCTCTTCCCTACCCCACTCTCCTCCCTTCCCTATTGCACTCTCCTCCCTTCCCTACCGCACTCTCCTCCCTTCCCTACCACACTCTCCTCCCTTCCCTACCACACTCTCCTCCCTTCCCTACCACTCTCCACCTTTCTCTACCGCACTCCTCCCTTACCTACCACACTCCTCCGTTACCTACCACTCCCTACCCTTCCCTACCACACTCTCCTCCCTTCCCTACCGCACTCCTCCCTTCCCAATCGCACTCTCATCCCTTCCCTATCACACTCCACTCCTGTGGTGTGCTGCCCTGCGCCTCTACTCTCTAGCCTGGGCGCCCCATCTGTTAATTCTACTAACCCAGAGCTGCCACACACAGCAAGACCTGACCTCCGCCCAAGATATCGATCAGACATCCTTCAGAAAAGAAGTAAATAAGCAAAACAAGTAGAAAATGTCAAAACAAATTGTTCCAGTATTTTTTTGGTAATATGATTTTTTCCTACCCGCTGGAAGCCAAAGAGAATTTCAGAAAAATGAAAAGACCAGGGTTACTTGATAACCTTCTCACAGTTGAGTCTACAATGACATTTATTAAAAATTTGCTCAAATAAATAAAACTGACAAGCCTCCCTTGTTTGTGAAAAATAAAGACACGCTAGAAGAAAGACCCTTGAGAGTTCTTCAGAGGACCAGATGCCGAAGAAGGTAATTGCTCAAATTTGTTTTGATAGCCAGAATGTCGTTCTTAGTGAAACATCAATCATAAGTTCTGATCAAATTAGACCGTCTCACCGTTTCATTTCCAAACAAGATGTCAACATACGGCATGACCTTCATCATGGGCTCCTTGTAGAACTGGCTGATAAATGGAGCCGACAGATTCAAGCCAAAGATCTTGTTGTTTTCAGAAGCGTGCTTTGCTACCTTCAGCACAGATTCTGGGGACACCGTGAGGAAGAAACCCTGAAAGCAAAGAAACAGAGAGGAAAACAGTGAGCATTACCAGCAGCAAGTTGAGGCCACAGCCAAGGACCAGCTCTGGCCAATAACCCTCCACATTTCCAGGGCTCATCTGGGAGATCTCTCCTTTAACAAAGGACTACATGTTTTTTTACAGCCTTACACAGAAACCTGTAGTCACCAAGATGTTTGCTTAATAACATGAATTTAATGTTCAGAGCACGATTTCATTTTTCTCTTTAAATCACATAGTACATTCCAGAAATAATTAGGTTTGATCACATCGAGGTTCTGAAAAACCACAAAATGGTGGAATGGAGCAGTGGCTGGGGCTCTGAACTTATAACTAGAGGTTTGTTGTGTTCAATCCTCAGGTGGGCTGTACCCACACTGTTCACAAGTTGTACAAATGTAAGACACTTTGAACAAGAGCACCAGCCCCATAAATTAATACTAATTGAAAATAATGAAAGAGGGAACCATTAGAAACCAATTCACATGAGAACAGAAGACAGGTTGCTGGCCTCTAATCCCTCTTGGAATACCATTCATCTTCTTGTTTTTGTTGTTTCAAATAAAAACAAAAAGCCCATAAAATGATGTACACCAGCCTGTTAAAGCAAACAACAAAAGGAGTGTTCTCCTCATGCAATTAAAAATGTTCCCATCTAGAAGCCGAATTAAAGAGCTAAGGCAGTGTTTCTCTCTGGTCAGTCAGCGGTGCTGCAGAGTGGGAAGATGGAAACCTGGGAGTGGCGTTCTGCTGTGGCCAGAGGACCTGCTCTCTGGACTGTGCGTGAGGTCACGAAACACCTCCATTTTGACTCGAGACCTGAAACCAAAAGCTACTGCCAACTTCACAAAAGGTTTTTTTTTGTAATACACAAACTTTGTTTTCTCATCCCAGTTACTTAAAGTAATTACCCGGTGATGAAAGAAAAAAACTCCATATACACATACAGTATTTAGGATAATAATGACTTTTACTTTTTATAAGTGGCTCTAAGAGAGCTCTGAAAGAAACACCACCCTCCAGAATTGGCAGAACAAAACACCCTTTGATTCAGACGCCACTAATGGCATAACAAAGGCTACACAACGTAGCAGGTATTCTTTGCAGCATGGGAACTGTAAAACACATGATTAACCATGGGCAGTAAAATATATTCTCTTTTTAATCTGTTACTAATTGGCTCTTTTCAATCAGTAGAAGTAGTTAAAAATTCAAGTCTTGCATATAAATATTGCTTAAGTGCATGGTATTTATCACATCTAACAACAACCAGAGTTTTCAGTAACAAAGGGCATATTCACAAACCTTTACATTCTGCATGTTTACTTTTTGAATTTAACAAAAGCCTGTTTAAAACCAGAAAATTACTGCTTTTTTTAAATAGGTCAGTGCTGCTGTTCAGATAAAGGACTATTTTGTAAGGTTTCTCTGATGGTCAGAACCTTCACTGTCAGTAAATGGTCCTTTATTGACCCTGACATTTTCCTCTAAGAGGGTGCCAAAGTGTCAGGAAGAAGAAGATTGTTTTCAGACAGTTATAGAGCTTTTGTTATTGAAGATAAACTCTTACTGCTACCATGTTACTACCTCCAAAAGAACAAAGGGCTTCGTCTGGACCCCCAGAAATATTCAAAGGGAGGAAAGATAACTGAAACTCTTGTACATTCTTTTAAAAACGGGTATACAGGATTAAAAAAAAATTCACTTAAAAGAACTGTCTTTACCGTGACCCGCTCATCGCATCGGCCACTTTATAATTCACGGGTTTTACAACCTTAACCTTGTAACGAAGCTAAGCTGCAGTAATGCCTAGCTTCTGGTCTTCAAAGAGTTGAAAAGAAGTTTTGAATATGACCCTCTTTCTCTTCCGTGAGCTACATCCTGACTTATATGGAAGCTCTGACCATAAAACTCAGCCTCATGGACACTGGACTGCATCCTAGCACCTACTATGGACTGTGCAGAACTGAGCCAGGAAAGATGGAGTGCTAACTGCTTTAAAGCAGTCTTGAATATTATTCTACCATGTTCATTTTACATTAGTAAGCCATCTGGGAGCCCTGCTTTATCCTCATGCAAATTTAATCACTGCTTTGGCAATAAAAACTCAGGGACCAATATTCTGAGGCATTTTCATACCTGAACTGTCACAGAATGAGCCACTGTCCCTCTGCCTGGATTCACAGCAGTGTCTGCATCATTACCACACTTGGGCTTTGATGCTGGGAGGTTTCAGTATGCTTTATTTTGGAATTATTGTGGCTTTTATGTTTGAGTGTTTGAAGTTACAAACACGCCTTGGGCTCCTCTTTTATGAAAACAAAGCAGGCCACTTGAAAAGTTTAAAGCTCAGTGACATCAGAGCTGACAGCACAGAGGTTCAGAGAAGCGTGAAGGGGCAGGTTGTACCCAAATCTTAATTCTACATAACAGCAATTGCACAGCTGTTAAGTACAGGAATCAAGACGAAAACGATTAGGTCAAATTTCCCACAAACTGGTGTGTAGAGTCTCCTGATACTACGTATTGATCAGAATGTTTTATACATACACCACAGATTTTACTTGGGCATTTCAGTCTGGTACCATTGATGGAAGCAACTGTTGTAAAAAAACATTCTGAGTGCTTGCACAGCAAGGAAGATCCGAGAAGATATATAAATGTGCTTTATACATAGGAGGGCCTGAAGTGCTGTCCCCAGCTGGGAGGCACACAGCAGCCCCACTGCACATCAGATGAGGTGGAGAAGAGAGAATTAATAATAAGCTTTACATAAAGGAAGGAACCCACTTCGTACATCACAGCACCCATCTGGGAGATGACCATTACGTGACACTAGACCCGTTATACAGCATATCATGTGGCGAAGCGAGAAATTACTTCATATCCATTATTCCATGAAGGGGGAAATTTAGGAAGGCCAGAACAGACACTCTGGTTAACACCCCTACTGTCAAGAAAAGAGTCATGGGACCTTTAATGACCAAGTAACAGTTATGAATAATGAACCTGGGTCACCAGAGCAGTCAGAGACAGTCACAACCTGGGTTTTACGTCTCATCTAAAGGAGGGCACCTCCTACAGCTGTGTCCCAGTTCACCATACTTAAGTACTGGTTTGGAAACTCTGTTTCCAACACCTACTGGTCCACCAGCACCACTTACAGCAGCTGCCTGGTTTCCTTATGCCAGTACAAACCAGGCCTGCCTTACTGAGCATCTGAGTTCTGAACACATCATGCTATAAACAGGTGGAGCAGCTATACCAAATCTCTAGGATTCATTCTGCAGTCCATCAATAAATCAATACACACAAAAATATCACAACTGTTACTATGCACTTTTCAAGCAGAATACATTTGCTACCGTAGTGCATTTTCCCTTTTAAATTCTGAGATATTCTTTAAGTCACTGAGGTACCAACACTGTCTCTCTTATTATTGCAAAGTCTAACTCATCTCAGCTCTCATCTATTTTTTTTCACTTTACAATGCATGGAATGAAGTCATGCCGCTAAAAATAAGCTGACCATCTGAAGTGCAAAAAAACCCCACTGTTTTCGGAAGAACGCAGAATATTATAATTCATACTGTATCTTAAGTGGAGATTACAAGAGAAAATCTTTCCATGAGGATGTTTTGATTTGATCTTGCAGAAGTGTCGGTTCACAGATAATGATTCACAGTTAGAGCATGTCCACTGGAGTATTCCGAAAAGAAGATGGGTTTCCTCACGCTTGAATATAAACGAACACAAGGCTAAAGTAAGGCAATCAATATTATGACAGCAACTTAAACTGAAATGAAATATAGTGTTATGTACAGTATAGACCTAATTGGGGCTAATATCAGAAAAGGAACCATTGTCTCTGAGGAACACGTTTCTCACCCTTTTTTTTTTAAATGTGTGAAATTGCGAAAGAGCTAACTACAGCTACAGCTACTACAGCAATTGGCCATAGGAAGTTATAAACGTAATAAAGGAAAATGGGTGAATTTAGTCCATGTTAAAGATTGTTTTTGATGAAATGCTCTTTTTACAGCTTTTTACAGAAAATCACCTATTTTTATTAAAAGAAACAAATCTAAATTGAAATATTTAACAAATAAAGATCTAGTTCTAGAAAAGGCATCACAATACGAAGTTGGAAGGAAACTGTGACCAGCACAGTTTATTGCTGAGGGGGGAAAAAACATTTCATATGCACTACGAATTGAATGAATAATAGAAAATATATCCAGATATATTTTCATTATTGTATCTACAAAAAACACAGAAATCCTATAGATGTTTGGATTGTGGATCTGGAACAAGCTACATAGCCGTTTGATTAAAGCTTCTTTCAAGAAACTGCTGGAAGCTAGACAAGCCAAAAAGTCTGCTCTTGTCTATAAAGCATTATGTTTAAAATGCCTGGGATAAACTCACTAAACTCACTAAATTTCCGGCACTACTGACTGTCAGTGAAGAATATGGATGGGTAGCAAGATGTTTGCAGCCCACTGAAATCCCAGATTTTCAGCAGGACTGTCTTCAGGGGAGCTTGTGCCGAGTATAATGTTATGTGGGCCTGAGCTGTCTGTTCTCCTGGTTCTGTCGTGGTCTGTCTAGAGGTTGCCTGGCAGATCCCAACAGGACAGGTAAGCCTCTCTCTTGCCCCTCAAGCTCGGCCATTCACTGCCCATCACCAAGGCTCTGTCAGTCTCTGCACTGGAGGGGGAGGGGTCCTGCAGTTTTGGAAAATGAAATATATACAGCATATACACTATGCGAATAACCAGAAATCTGCAGGGAATTAACTTGTTTATACAGAGTTTAAACAAACCTTCAGATCTATTCTCCAGCAGGATTTTATTTCTTCTGTCTAATAAATGTTTTCCACATTGCCAGCGCCTAACGTTTCTATTAAACACTTGCTTATGTAGATTTCCATGCCTAATTAACTTCACCCACATCTATGGTGACAGACAAACATAGGATGGACATTTCCCACACAGAGGGCTTAGTAAATTAGTTAATGGGAATTCTGGATTGAGGACACACAGTGTTATCATCCTTCTTTTTCTTGCAGAACAGAATCGGGGTGGATCAATACCTTACTTACAGGGCTGTTTGATACCTCAAGTCTTGAGTCCTCATCCTTCCTAGAGGTCAACTCCATCACAAATCCAGTTTAACATGCCTGTTAAACACTAGATTACCTAATAGAAATACTGTACATATTTAATGTGGAAGACACATTTTAGCAGGTCTCTTCCCAAATTAGGGAAATATTCAAGGCACAAAAATATATTGCACATTGCAAATACTAATACCAGCTGCAAAACAGGAGTGGTCAGAAATTTCATTTGGATCTTTTAGATCCAGCAGGCATGAAGATGCAGGTATGTCATTTAAGTAAGGAGATGACTCTGCTTTTATGTTCTATTTGCAAAACTAAATGGAGTATCAGCTTGTCTCACAAGGCTAACCCTCCTGAGTATACTTTTCTATTTTGACTTTTCACTGAAGAAGGGTGCTAGGTTATATATACACACACACATTAGAAACAGGTCCAGTTGGTTTTACTTATCTGTGAGTTCAATTAAGCCAGTAAAACAGACAATAAATACTCCTGGTTCAAAGGAAAGGTGCCTCAATTGACATACCACAGGATTTAAAATGTTTTTGATGTTCTGTACTTTTCAAACTCCACCAGCACAGATAGCATCTGTTTTTCCTTTTCCTTGACATTAGGAATCATGTTCTGGAGAACCTTATCAGATACTGAGGCATCCACTGCTGGAGCAGATGGAAAGATGCCAAACCCTGCAGGACTCAGCTAAAGGCTTTTAGAGTTACCACGGAGTCTTTTGTCAATCACTACTATCACAGGTCTCTGCTATTTTTTTTTAAAAAAACTTTGTTTAAAATACTGAAAGCTACAGAGAAAAGCATAATTAAATCAAATGGAAAAAAAAAACAGAGATATGCTAGAAACTGGGAAGAAGAAAAAACACTCTGAGTGCGCTAACCCATACCAGGTCTGACAGTTAAACTTGAACGGAGCACTTGAGGCTAGGAAAACAACGAGAATAACTGGGGGATCAGTTTCCCCTCGGTCAGCCTGTGCTGATGGCTCACAGATCACCTTCGATTAAGCTCAAAAAGGCAGCGTGGTTACTAAGGGCTGGGTGCAGAGATGCACACAGCACAATTAATAGGCATTCAGGGTTTTCCCCTGTGAATCTCTAGTAAAAGTTTAGCCTATGGGGTCAACAAGGCAGAAGAATCCATCAGAGCAACACATAGATATTCATTAATACGCACACAGCCATTTATTTTATTATCTGACTATGAAGTATGGCCCAAGGGACCCACTACATCGTATTCATTTCTAATGGCATTTTAGAAAATCAGTTTTCTGGGAAACTGACATACCCTTCATTCTAAAATGAACGTGTACAGAAATGAGATACTAGAGAAAAATATGTAATCGTCAATTTAACTCTAATCTCTATTAATAAATAATCACTGGAGCCATTAGCCCGATGTCTCTCTCAGGCTAGGCACAGCACTGCTATCTAACCTTAACCCAGCATACTCTTTAAAACTCCAGTCTGCTGAAGAATCCCATTTCCCTGCACTCGCTCTTCCATAGAGTGCCGAGACACAGATTAGGAAGGTGGACTCAGAGCTGCAATTTGTACACCCAAAAGAGAGAACATAATTACACTAAGCCATGCCATATTAACGATGAAACAGCAGTGGCAAAAACCGTGCAGGCCTGCTGCACTGGCCCTATCAGGAGGTTAAAAGTTATGAGCGCCTAAAAGCTGGCGAGTTTATGTAATTAAAACAGAATCTTTTTAAGGCTGTTATTCAGCAAGCTACAGCAGCTCTTCAGATCAATTGCTGCAGCTTTCTCTAAAGCTGCACTGTTTAAAAAATGTGTTGGATAGAGTTACAAGCAGTGCTGAAAAAAAAACAGCAAGGAATTTACTTAGGATTTAAAACAGACAAGTTTTAAAGCCAAGAGCCTTCAAATGCCAATACTAATCCACATAACAATTCAGCACACAGTCCAGGCTCAGATTCCTAACAGACACCATATGTAAGCTGTGATAAAATTACAGAAAGGTATTTCGGAAGAAGTGGATTATTGGAAAAAAAAGAAATATATATATATAGTGCACAGTATCTTTTTAATTACCAAAAGCGCATAGCTGAGAAACTGCCAGCCACATCAAAGTTCAGTGAAACAAATAAATAAGTAGTTCCACATTATGCTGTGGGTTTTAGAAAGGAAGTACTTAACTTACTCAGATGGAGTTCAAGTAACTTAATTGGCACAGAGGGGAAAACATCACCAAGTGTCTTCCTTGCACACAATCGGGCCCTACCAAGACAATCACTTCCCCCACACAAATTGTTCTCCTGTACGTGAACTTCACGGTCAAACCGGTGTTTAGCAGTGGTTTAGCTCCTTGAAAGAAATCAAGCCAGAGAAAACCTTCCGGCGATCCTGCGGACAGGTTAAGCTCCTGCTGAAAGTGTAGCTTCCAATTACGCCAGAAAAAAAAAGAGAGCAAAACAGCTGATGGAGAACGCTGCTGAAGACTCGCCTGTGTAATGAGTGACACCTCTGTCTGCTCAACACACCTCTGCAGCGGCAGATGTTAACACTTTCATAAAGCGGTTGTTCATTTATTCAGATTCTTTTCGTATGTGGAGGATACCAGCCTAGTGACCTGAAACATCTCATTTACAGAGGTGTCAGCTCAGGCTAAGGGAGAGGGAATTTTGCAAATAAAAACTGAAGTTGGATTCCAATGGTAAATAAATCAAAGAGGGCGAGAGCTGGGAGTATAACTTTATAGCCATGCTTGGGCTATGTGAAAATATGAAATATGCCGAACTCAAACTCTTAGCGAAGCCGAAGCGCCGCTCTTCACCGACAGGGGTACACTAGGGCTTCCAAGAAGACAGCCCTTCATTGTTGAAACATCTGTCCGCTTGAGGTTGTCAACATGAAGCCTGGAAAATTACAGGTAATTGCACAGGCAGTTAAATCATATCCAGTTTTGGTTGAGAGGCTAAAAATAACACTCTTTGATTGCAGTTTTTTTTACAATGAGCTGTATGAAACCCCAATAGATCAAGTTAATTTGATGCATACGTCCTTTACAAAGAGATGTGTGCAAATCTAAGTGATCATGCATCCTTTCTTAAATGTTTCCTTCAAGCCAGCACTAGCACTGTGTTAAAACAGGCTGCTAAAACTGACTATTCACTGAATTATATGGTCCAATATGGTCAAAGAGGAATGAATGCTGTGTAGAGACTAAAAACAATACTTAACATGAGATCAGCTGTTTCAGTCTATTTGAATAATTACTTTCTTTCAGCTTTTGAAAAAAGATTGCACGGAAAGTGTATTTTTCAGTCATCAATGTCATAATAAATAAAATCTCATGAAGATCCCTTAAACCACCAACAGCTCATTTTCCTAATGACTACTGAAATCGATGCTTGTCTATGTGACAAAAAGAACATTTTAAATAGGAAATGGAAAACAGCCCTCAAATCTTTACTATTACCGATTTTCAAACCTCTGTGAGACGTCACTCTGTGACATTTAGTCTTCCAGAGACCATCGGTGATTGCTGAGCAATTCTCATTTATTAACTAAGGTGCTGAAACTATATCCCAGGTAACTTCCATAGAATATCTCAATACAGATCTGAAATAATTAATTACCATTAACCAATAGATACAAAACTGAACAAGATGACCACAGACAATAAATAGCCCTTGTCCAAAGCACAAAATGCCTCATCTCACGTAGCACAGGTCACCTATATCAATCAAATCCGATGGATTTCTGCAAAATCTTTATTTTTCTTGCAAAGTGGCAGGGGTAAATTTGCTAAGCATGCCGAATTTGAGAAGACCAAGGCATGCTGCAGAGGAGAGGAGCTGCAGGTGACTACTGAGTGACAGAAAGCTGTCAGTCTGCTGTGCCACAGCTCTACTTTTCTTCTCCCAATGGCAGAAAATCCCTCCTGCCAACAGGCAGCCACTTCGGGCACCGTATCCATCTTGAAGACGGAGATCTAGATGGGCACATGACAACACTGCCACACCCAGCATTATTCCCTGCCCTGCGCAGACAGAGTGCCTGAGGCAGGAACTGGAGCACATCTGCCTCAGCCCTCCAGTAGAGAGATTACTTTCCAGACAACTTCATCGTGGGCATTTACTGGACTGCTTCCAGGTCAGGTTCAGCTCTACTGAAGAATATCCCATTGTAAGCATTTCTCCACTTTCAACAACAACTTTGGTTTCAAGGAAACCAAACTTGAAGCACTCAGTGCAGTAGAGGGTGTAACGGTGCCTGATGTTGGACGTCCGATAAATTACCTTACACAAAGGAGCACAGTGGCTTCACCCTTTCTAGAATAAAGACCTCGAGCACACCCAGTGGGTGGCTTCACATCTCCTGCATTATACCTTTCTTAAATGTTCACAGATGTAACCAAAAACCACCAGTTCTTCCCATCAGAAATGACAGTGTAGCTCCTACATTATTGCAGTGCTTGTACAGTCATATTTATGTACTGAGCTTTGTGGTGACTATTCTATGGTGTTAAGCAGAGCTTTTTTCATCTCTGCTGATTATAA
Source organism: Atractosteus spatula (assembly GCF_055471065.1). Lineage (NCBI taxonomy): Eukaryota > Metazoa > Chordata > Actinopteri > Semionotiformes > Lepisosteidae > Atractosteus > Atractosteus spatula. Next base: position 15,846,876 of record NC_142710.1, on the reverse strand, counting down.
TAGTTTGTTACATAGTTTAATTTAGCATCTGCAATGGTCTCAACTCTTGTTCTAATGTTGATTCTATTATGATCATTTTGTGAGATACAGAGATGATACAACCAGTTCAGAAACTCAAATGAGAAGGTAATACCTTTAAAGTGGTTATCCAATATTTGTATTAAGAAGCAATAACTAAGGAATGCTTGACTGAGGAAAAAAATGTGTTGCTATACCTAGTCAATGATTAAGGCAGAAAACAGTTGACGTCTTTTACAAAAAGGAGACAATAAAAAACATGAAAATACTGCATGAAAGAAAAATCAAAGCTACCTGTACATAGCAGATCAGTAAATAGCAGGGCTCCAAACACAGGAGGTTTCACCACCTTGATCTTTCAACACCAAAGCTTGGGAGAATATTTTAAATATAAGAGAAGGATTTCACAAAGATCTCTGTTTGTTACCATTGCTAGAATGCGGCACATTAAAATAACTTCATATCCTACCAATATATTCTATAGAAGGGAGGAATAAATCTATTCCTTAAAGACCGGAGTCCTGCATGATTTAATAATTAACAATTCCTTACACTTATATCGAGCTTTTCTGGACACTTCACTCAAAGTTATTTACAGGTAATGGGGATCCCCTCCATCACCACCAGTGTGCAGTCCCACCTGGATGATGCAACGGCAGCCATAGTGCTCTAGTACACTCACTACACATCAGCTATCAGTGGGGAGGAGAACAGAGTAATGAAGCCAGTTCATAGATGGGGATTATTTGGAGGCCATGATTGGTAAGGGCCAATGGGAAATTTGGCCAGGACAACAGGGTAACACCCCTACTCTTTTCGAGAACCGTCCTGGAATTTTTAATGACCACACAGAGTCACAGAGTCAGAACCTCGGTATATGTCTCATCCGAAGGACAGATTTACAAGTCCTGTTCAACTGGAAACCGACTATGACCTAAAAAAGAAGAGCAATATGAATTCTTATCCAAATAATTAGCTTATTTAAGAAACTGGACAGGGGCGGCTGATGTCAAGGTGAACGCAGGCATGAGATAACATCCCTATCATCATGCAAGAGGTGGAGAAATTGCTAACCCTAAGAGCAACCCGACTAACTAGATCATTTTGACAGCTGTATGAATAAAGAGAGTGCTGAAACATTTTCAACGAGATAAGACCCAGTTTATGACTCCCAGCCGGCGACCCCAGCTCTCCAGGCACCTGATAAACACACCCCTCACCTCCAGATCAATGAAGAGCACCAAACTGGAAGCCCACGGACACAGCGAAGACCATGCTTGTAAACAAACTGATGAAACATGCTGTTTGAGGCTGCATTTAGCCTGCTACACTGGTGCGTTTCTGTTAACATCCACCTGTGACTTCTAGCTGGGATGTCTAACATAGATGAGGACAAACATGCCGCCTGGTGAGTTTTTTGTGACATGTGATGCTGTGCCAGGGCCGTGCCAGACCCAGGCTCATGGCACCGGGTGTCAGGAAGCTAGAAGGGTGCCCCAGGAGGACAGGGAACGGGTCGAGCTGTGGAAACACTGGCCACAGAATGATGCAGAGAAAAGGACACTACAGAGGAGAGAATACATATTTGTCACCCAGCTCCTTGCTGTTAAAGAACTAGAGATATTTATATTTTCAGAAACCAAACCAGCAGGTACTGCTCACTAAACGAAATTTTCCGAGCAACAGTACCGCCTTCTGGCCCGATTTGGCCAGATCTCTGGGCCTAGTTGGTATTGGGAGGTCAGAAGACCAGGCTGCTGCTGTAACTGGTGTTGGTAGACCAGTAGGTGGTGCTCTTCCAGCTGGACCAGATTACTAAATCAAAGCCCAGTATGGTGGCCAGAGTCTCTGTGCTGTAGGAGGTACCCTCCTTCAGATTTAATTGGGATCCTGACTGCTTGGTCAACAGTGAGGATTGAACTTATCATCTTATTCCTTGACCCACTTCACACAGCTACTATTATTTGACATTATTATTTCATTTTTGTTTATTTGGCTTTATTTTTTTTATCTAAAATAACTTGGATTTTCACCCGTTTATACAGCTTGCATTTCCCTGGAGCAATTCAGGTGAAGTACCTGGCAGACGCTTATAGAAGCAGTGTCTCAATTTTGAACCCACAGCCTTCACGTTACAAGGCCAGAACCCTGATCACCCTGCCCCACTGCACGGCAAGGAAAACAGCAGTTTTTTTTTTTTAAATGTGGATATCATCCTAGCAACCAATCTCCACCGCTTTTCATTCTACAATATTCTATTAGAATTATCTGAAAATCAAATGATCATTGATACTCAATCCAGAAGAAAAGACAAACAGATAAGCTGCCAAAAAAAGAAAGGCCCTTTTTAAAGCCTGGCTGTGGGGGAGGGAGGAGGGGGGGGGGGGGGTCCTAATTGCTTGGAAAAAATCTCTGTGTAAGTCAACAAAATCTGATCGATGAAGAGGATTATATTAGAGGGAGCCCCTGGCCTGTAGCCAAGAAGAAGAAACACTAGACCAGTCTCTTCAGCTGCAAATTATCAAAAAGGCTAAGTGAAAGCTACACAGCTGAAGCGACACATTTGTGCAGCGGGGAAAAACGAATCACGTATTGATCAGCCAGGCCAAGGTAATTAGAGTGGCTGTCGGAGCAATATGACATATGCCCTTAACACCGCAGAAATGCATCTTGGTTTTACAATGGCCAAGTGAATTAGCCAGTCACTAAACGGTCATTTTGTTCATAAGCAGCAATGTATTTCGGCTCTATCAGAGCGTTCGCAGCAGTGGAAGGAGGAGCTCGAGGCTGTGCGAGAGGTCAAGAATTCGCTGGCCGTAAATATTTACTTTAACTGCGTGGTGACAGAAGCCGGGGAGAAGGCGAGGATCCGGGACATTATTAAGCGTGTCTGCGAGATCTTCCTCGCAACGCTCCGTCAGTCCCTACAGCATGCGACACATCCCGAAGGGCCGCTCTTTCTTCAGACTAAAAGAATGACACTTGCTTCGTAAATCAAAGGAAAACCGGCTTTAAAAGAACAAGTGTCCAAACGTCCTGTTCTTTCCCATTATTTGTTTCCCAAACCTTTCTATCTGAATGGAGGTCAGTATGGCCGACAGCAAACGGGACACTTAACATTCAGCATTAAGATAAGCATTAGAATTGGTCACAGTAGCACAGCTACTGGTGCTTACCGATATATTCAAATCAATTTTATACTAATGGAAAAACATTTGATATAGCTGGAACTGCAGAAACAGGAATTTAATGAGGCTGAAATACATTCATTGCACTCCGTAAGAAAAAAATACGTTTTAACTGCTTCTAAACAATAAAAGAATCCAAGTAATTCCGATAGTATGAGGAAAAATAGAACAGATAGCAGTCAGAGGGGAAATGTGGAAAGACCGCTGGACAACGATGAACCTTATGAAGTGTTATAAGATGATGCGTTCCCCTTCTGGCCTGTGATTTTTCCAGAGGATTAGGAGGTAGAAGAGGAGAGATCCCACAGGCCCGGAGTGGAAAGGGAGGAGGTTTAGCTGTGGTGAGTGCGTGGGGTGTGCAGAGGCGTGCTATCAGGAACGGCAGAGCAGAAGCACTCCTCAGGAACTCCGGCCACACACTGACACTGCGTTTCTGTGCTGCAGTGGAGCAACTGCAATTTCGCCTAAGCCACTTAAATCAATCTGAACTGAGCAAAGTGCAGAAGCAAGGAAGGCTTAAAGCTGCTGAAGCCTATAGAAATGTCTTTGCTGCTCACCCAGGCCCTCCTATCCGATTCCACAACTGTGAAATTTAGGCTTCCTCCAGTGCCTTAATAATTCCTGTAGAAGTATTAAAAACCAGACACCACAGTTTTTCATCTTCCAGCTCAATTTAACTTAAATGGATATATAGTGCAATAAATAAATGTAAAAAATGTCCTGCTTACACTGTGAATATTACAATGTAATACAAGAACACAGTTATCTAAAGTATTCTAATTTTGTCGGACCAAAAGCTCACAGATTAATCATTTTAAAATTCCTTTTGAACAAGAACACTCAAATGAAATGGATTTCTCTTACTTTCTAAAGCCAAGGTCATCAACGTTTTCACGGCAAAGCAATTAATTCTGAATATCATGGCCAATGCTGCTGAGCATTATTTAATAAAAATCCATTTAGTTGGCGTCAGAATATATCAAACAGGCAGCGGAGGCATTTTAATATACACGGCAGCGTAACTAGATTGTAACAATAAGCGTTGTATTTTATGAACCAATGATTTTATTTAAAGAAGACGCAGCAGGGCAGCACAGAGAAAGAATGCAACGTGTACAAACACAAAGCCAACCCCAGATCCCTGTCACCGTTGTTACAGCTTTAGGTGACTAGGAAGTGTTGTTATAGCTTTACGTGACTAGGAAGTGTCCGTCAGAGTTTAGATAACAGTGTTACTTGGCAGAGTAAACACTTCTAGCTTCAAAGCAGAGAGGATGCTTGCTGAGATGTGGGGGGTCCCTTGAGCAGAAACAATTGTAAAGTTTACCTTGGTATAGCTAGGTAAGATGTGGGTTAATGATCGTCAATGGACAGTACATAATCACACCATAGAAGATGACAGTAAGAGAACAGAGGGGGAGACAAGAGGGAAGACAACAAGAAAGAAGAAGAGAAGACTAGGGAGAAGAGAGGAGTTGGAAGTCGAAGCTTGCACAAGGTGAGAGCTATTGCTTCATCCAAACAGAGCCTGACTGGAGCTAAGTATCTAAACTCAGATTACACCATCAAATGCTGAAAATCATTTTTATACCGGGAGCACTGACCTATAACTTACAGATCCACACAATGGGTGAACTATGGCACTGCCCTTCTGGTACCCGACACAATTCTGAACACGTGGGTCAGTCAGACCCCACAGGCACCAGAAGAAGGGTGAACTGTCTGAGACTCTGAAGGGACCGAAAGAGCTCAAGGGGCTGGGTGCTTTCACAGGAGAGGGGCTTGAAGCCCCTGATCACTTCAATAGTTCCAGAGGCCACTTCAATGGAGTATCTTGTCAGACTTTAACCTGCTATTCATAGTTGAAGGAATCACTAATAGCATATAAGCATCGTTATTATTGCTGCTTTCTAAAGAAGCAGTTTTTAAGTGGGGTTCTCTTTAGACAGGAATGGAAAGCTGTGGGTGGAGAAAGACGGTTCTTTACTTCCATCACTGGCTCCCTTTAAAACAACGAACAGCCCCTCTGTTCATTTCGGTCTCTATAATAAACTCTCCACCTTGCCCCCTTCAGGAGCACCTTTAATTCAAGAGTATCACATTGAAACACCACCCACTCCAGGGACATCAGCACGTGCACGTCTGGTATGCTAAAAAAAAGACTCTCAATCCAATAAAGACTTTCCGCAGGAATAAGTGCACTTAAAAGAATGATATTTTCTCTTGATTTTCTACTCCTAGCACTTTTTAAGCAGGCAGTGAATTTCCCAGAGCGATAAGAGCTTAGTCAGTGTAATCCTCAGAGGCACTTGGCCTTATCTCACGAGCAGGGAGCAGAGCAACCTTCCCTCATTCAAAAGGCAACAGCAGATCGGCGCAAGGGTATGACAAGCATGGCGCTCGACCCGGGAGCTTCACATATAGAGCAAATCAGCGCTTTTTATGGAGAGCTGATAGACTTATCTCAACTTCAATGCTCCTGAAGAGTATTGCTAGAGTGTCAAAGTTCACAGGAGAACAACAACAACCCTTTGGCGTCATAATTGGTTTTGTTACAGCCAAGCCAGCGCTGCCTTTTCTCATGTAAGGACTGCTTCTCCTTAAAACCGCGGAGAAGACAATGAGGCCGGGGGAGTTCTGGCAAGCTCGTTGCCAAAGTGAGATCACGCCCAACCTTTGTGAAGTAGCAGCAGTGTTGTGGTTCGCATTCAAGACAGACATTCAGAAATAAACTTGGAAATGAGATATAGGACTATACTGCAGTACGGCTTCAAGCTCAGAAATAGACAAGCCACAGCTATTAACACTTAGTACGGCTCAAGAAAGTGCCGCTTGTCTTCTCAGCGCTTGGAGTAAGTCACCCTATCAATCAGAGCCAACTGCCCGCTGAACCTCAAACAGTCACTGTACAGGTCAAGCGTATCAAGTCACGCCACTTGTGGCAGCTCTCGCAAATTCAGTGTCTCCAACTTGCCTGTGCTCTCTACCGACCAGGCCACTGAGCTGTCAACACACATCGGGTTTGATCGACGCGGAACAGAGCAGCCGATCAATTCCTACACCTGCAAACGAGTAACAGTGAGGTGGCAATGTTATACCAGAGCTATGCACAGCTGCCTGAGGCACTAAAGACTAATCAGCGTCATTTTCTTGAAGAGAAATGGTACAGATAAGTCTTGCAGTAGTGAGTTACTGACCTGCTATTTGAAAACTAGAAGAAGCCTGAGCACATTTCAGTAATTTCTGAAAAGCATGTTCGTGGCCCCTAAAATGGATCCTGGGGTAGATTTTCAGACCAGGACAAAGCTACATAGGAATGAAAACTGAGACGTGTAGCTTTTCATTATTTTTTACTGAAACGTATATCAGAATGGGTCAGGATAGCACAGTCTTAAAATCTCTAAGAGGAAACAACCAGATCTTCTACTTAATTCTTCCCTAATTCATTAGATCATTTTTTTAAAATCGAAATATACAAAATATACCTGTTGATGATTCATGGCTCTGAATAAGCCTTTCACGGATGATGTTTTGGTGCTAGGTGTATTAATTAGAGAATAAGCCCTGTGATGTAAATATAGTTCTTTCCAAAGAAGTGGGAAGCTTTAATTGGTAAAGATGAAATGCAAAGGCACGCGCTCCGTGCTCTTCAGATATGGCCTGGGGGCTTTCCGTTTGAGGCAGTGGTTTAATTCAGCCCTCCAGTCACAGAAGTGATTTCCACTGTCAACTGCTCATCAACCTGCAGCTTCAGGCACTGTTAACTGTTGTAAGTCATAACTTCAGCTGACAGCCTGCAATTCTAAATAATTTCATGGTGACTGCAATGCTAATTCACTCGCTCCCAGCCCTACACTGCAGACGGACTTCATTTCATTCAAACCCCTCAGTCACCAAAAAGGCCCTTAAAAACCAAACCCGGGTAGTGCTGGATACACGGCAGGCCGCAGTTGCAGTGTGTTCAGTCGTGTTTATCCAGGGGGCACAATTTCTCAGAGCACACACTCTAAAGGATCTCCAGGGCAAAACCACTGTCCAGTCATGGCCAACCATAATTCACAGATGACCCAATAAAAAAACATGCCTGGTGACAAACGTTTGCTAAGAGCATAGGTGACTAATTATTAAGGGTTAATGGTTGCTGCTGGAGAGGAAGTGAATACAGTCTGCCAAATCTGCCCAGAGCCGACTAATAAAGTACACTTCAATTCATAAGGGCCAACTGACCTGTGTCTTTAATCCTCAGAGGAAGTCATCTAATGAGATGACTCAATGTTTAGCTCATGTACGCTACAGTTTCCCCTCGTCACTTAATGATGGTTTGATAACCATAGGAAGAACAGGAGAGCAGCTGGGTTTCATATGCTGCACCTGATGTAAGAGACCCCACCTGCAAGCTTGATTACTAGTGTGCAAGAGCAGGTAGGCAATACTTCCTTAGGCATCCCAGTAACAAGGCATTATTGCTCTGAAAACAGAGAAAAGACACTTCAATCTTTAAAAAAAAAACACCTCTGATGTGACTCTGTTTTACATTGACAGTAACGTTACAAGGAAGCTTCCTCTACATCACCCTTCCAGCATGACCCACGCGAGCCATAATGTCTTCCACTCTGCTGTCAGGTTTGGCGTTTGAGTGGTCTGGCCCCAGTGAGAGACCAACTGGAAAGCGCAAGGCAGAAGTGGTGAGCCTGGCGACTCTGGATGTGCTTCTGTTCAGATCAGCCAGGACCTGGCCTGGGTCATAGCCAGTGAACTGTTTCATCGCACTACAGTCGTACACCCCTTACATCCGCTGTGAGCTTCACCACTTTACACACTCCAACATGAAGGGAACTGGAATTCAATTTTCTAGAACAAAGATATAATAATAACACAACAAGAAAAAAACATTCCCTTCCCTTGCAAATATGCTCCCCAGCAACATCCACTGCAGTACTGGAGATTCCCAGATTTCCCAACTGAATCACAGTGAGAGACTGAGCCGATGACCATGAAAAAACACACTGGGATATTATCCTAATCCAAATTCACTAGAAACTACAGGATAAACATTCTATTGCTCTGGTTAATCTGATATAAGATTAAACTTCTTGAGTGTCAGTCTTTCAAGTTGTGCAAACAGGACTCAAAATCAGGTCGATTACAAGACTATTACAATGAAAACTCGTTTTCATTGTCAATGCACATTTTCAATAGTTTCAGTACCGGCAAATGTTGAGATTCTGTAAAAAATCGCAAATATTTTCAAAAGAAAGAACAGGAAAGATTAAAAACAGTCAACATGCTAAAATAAGCGAAGGGGCTTCACATCAGTGACATGCCACAATGTTATGTCCTGTTTCACTAATACCCAGGAGGTGCATATTGTACCATAATACAACATCTTGTAGTGAACCATTCTTTAGAACCTATGTATTATAGACTGCAAAAAAAATATACATCATTCTTTTTACTTAGCCCACCCTGGTGGATGGGGTTCCAGGTAGTAGGGCTGCTTTAACAGTCAATGAAACCCATTCGCTACATTGCCTTCTGGAGTAACACTTGAGCCCCCGTCTGAGGACAAACCGCAGAGACCAATCAGTCACAGGAAACACATGATAGAAACTCAGCACAGCCTTGTCAGCACCAATGTAGCTAGACAAGATAAAGCAGTAATAAGTAGGTCAAGACATGATGGATTTTATCATGATTTACTGTTATTCTTGCTTGGCTTAATGATTATTAATCCTAACCGAAAATCTCAGGGGGTGGGAAATCTAATTCTTGACAAAGGCACACGCTGATGAGATCACGCTGTATTGCATTTTGCACAAGTCATAACCCACAATTGTCATGTCACCAACTATAGAGCTTCGTTGTTTACCACCTCAAAGCCCTGGCTTGTAAGATCTCAGAAGCTCGGGAAGGCTGCGTCTGGTCAACACTGGGATGGAAGAGGTCATTGGAAAGCAAGGATGGTCCAGAGTGTACTGCAAGAGTAGTGGGCATTATTTCTAAATATTTCTCAGTACGGTGACTGGGAGAAACAATGTTACTGAGACAAAAGCTGAAGTAGAAGAAGTGTAATGAAACAGAGGTGTTAACCCACGTGTCCTTGCTAAATTTCCCTCTGGGTTTGAACAATCTAGCTTCCTTAAAGTTCCCTCTTGATTCCACTGGGGAAGCAATGTCTCACTCCTCTACCGACTGGATCTGCTGTGCTGTGGGGCCGCTGGCACAGAATGAGTTCTGCGGTGAAATAAGCAAGTTCTCAATATGTAAAACATTCCGAGATCCTTTTGGAAAAATACTAGGAATTATTATTGTGCAGTTATCTCTGTAAGCTGAAGGATAACCAAGAAGGGAAAAAAGCAGCAACCTTGCTTTAACAGTTAAAGCCTCTGAAGTGCACACTTGCAGTTACAACATTTATGAACTGAACTGCCTTAACTGCTTTCCGTATTGTGAAGATTACAGTTGTCTTCTTTATTGTGCACTCACATCTTGATTAACCTTGATGTACATTATCTGCTCTCAGCAGCACGGAGATGCTCTGAGCTGGATTCCAGTTACTCCAGAGAGCTGAACTGCACACTACACAGCTAAACGAAACACCAAGATGAGCTCTTGAAAGAGCAAGACAGAACCCTTAAGCAACCTCTGATTGTTCTTATAGCAGAAGAGGTGTATGAATTCATTAATAATGTTTTCAGTGGAAAAAAGGAAATCTTTCCGCTGCTGGGAGTCATAAACACTTTGGTGTCAAAACTAAGCAGCTTAATCATGATAACCGAGAGTAGTGTTTTGCTTTTCCAGACGCTATCTCCTTTACAGATGAGAAATCTAGTCTTCTAGCTTCATGGATTTAGATTAATGCCGTAACAGGAAAGACTTATGGGGCTCAACTTGCCTGATGCCTTCAAAGCAAACCGTAAATTTAAAGTACTTCCTGAAATTGAAAGATAAGAACAGTGAACAAAAAACCCAACAGCAATGGTTGCACTGATACTTTTCCCAGCAAAAAGTATTGCTTCCTGAAAAAGCGATGGAAAGCAGCAGGATGAATTGCAAATAAAATTGACTGGAGACCTCCGGCTAATTCAGATAACTGGAACATGGGTCTCCAGTATGGATATCAAACACTTGTGAAGGTGTCATTTTAATTGAGATTAATGAAAAAAATGTAATTGTTTCGGCAAAGACATTATGGGCATGAAAGGCTTATCACATGGAGCCCACTTCTATGAGTTCTCTGCTGGATAATTAAACGAGAGAAAAGAAGAGCGACTTTTTTAAATCAGTGGCAGGTCTGCAGACTTCCATGCACTCAAAAATCAACAAAAGCGGCCGTCTGAAATGAATATTTCCACACATGGCTGGGAGAAATGTTCCTGTAAAGGACACAGCTTCACACATTCTCTTCAAAATCTACACACAAAGAACAAAATTGAACACACAAAAAATTTTTTTTATATAACAAACAGCTGTGTTATACCTACATTATACATATCGGTCTTGTTATAAAAGACATGAACCCGAAAAACATCACAATGTCTCAGGATGACCTAACATCCCAAGCAAACCAAATGGCATTTTTATGCTGCCAATTCTTAAGAAAACATTTTGGTCTATAAATCTGCCATTTCTGCTGCAAACAATCTCTTTCTGAGGCGTGCGTTCTTTAATATGGGGAACAAATCCTTCTGGCAAATGATACCAGATAATACCTAGTATGAGAGCCTAATGTCTTTGCAGCTAACAGCTGTGCCTGTTAAATCTATATTAACATTCAGCATGCAATTATGTCTGCAACCTTGATCCAGCTACATCCTCCAACACAAAATGACTTGAATATTCATGGAAGGGATCTGGAGCAGAGTAGATGCCAGCAACTGCATTCAACAAATGTAAGCCTGGTACTAAAGATAAACATGCTTATTAGTAGCATTCGTGGCTCTTAATTGGCTCAGAGAAAAAAAAGTAAATGGATTTATCTTTACATCCAGGACAAAATCATCTCTGAAATCAATTGATTTAAATACAACAGAACAGCCATAATGGCAAAAAAAAAAAGAACTGGTGAAATAGGTTTTATTTAAAACTCATTAAATCACAACATTTACTGCCTGGCATTATTCAACTGCAGTTTCATCTGGAGAAAATCAAATCATTCATGCAGAGGAAAAACAGAATAAAGAAAAGTGATTTTTAATTGTTTTTTATCTTTAGCTGCGAGGAATGGTTGCCCTTCTTGTACGTGAGTACAAGATGACTCAGTTTACATTCCTTGACAATCGTAAGCCAGGGGCTGTGTCAGAGCAGACTGAAGTGATTGTTTTGATTGGTCTTTCTTGTTAGGTTATGGCACAAAACTCTTTCGAATCTTCTTGTGCAGCCTCAGTCATATGGAAGCACATACTTATGAAATAATATTAAGCGACAGTACTGCTTCAACTTTCGCAGGACATCGCTTTGGCACAACAGAATCTGGCACTACCCTGTCAAGCGTATCGGCAATAGCAGCAACCAGCTTCACAGGAGTGTGCTGTGTAAGGCACAGGGGACATGGCCCTGTTAGTCTAAGCCCAGGCCACGTCCACGTCTCTCTGGAGTTGGACCACTTGGGTTTTTGACTATGGCACAGAATTCCTGTGCTCCCTCTCCTCTCTGTGCTGTGCGCTGGATCTAAAGCCATGTGTGTGTGGATTTCTTAGACAACAGAAGATTATTTAATAGGCAACACATGAACATCAAAAATACAACTGCATTCCAGTATAAGTACAGCTGTTTTTTTTTAAATAAAAAGGCTTTAGTTGTGGAAACGAGTGATAGAAAACTGTCTTTAACAGAAAATAATAACTGTAATAGAAAACTAGCACGGACAATTTTATTAACGATGAAAGGATCAAATCTTCCCAGAGATGCATGGACCTGCTTACACCTGAAAACCTCTGAGCGCACGGTAACTTGTGCCACGCTGGGCTCTGGGGACAGACTCAACAGAACTCGCTGTGTGGCGTCACAAGACTCTAGCCATGTGATACCCAGGCTCCTGGACTGCGCTGAAACATAACGACAGACAGAGGCCTACTGCACCTGACCCACACGTTCAGAGAAGCGCCCCTCATACTGCACGTGTAGTGTGATGTGGGAGTGTTTTTACCGACACTCAATCTGTATGACTAGATGTGTTGGATTAAAAAAAACGACTTTTTTTTTACCCATTTATATCCCAGGGCACTTCACCGAGCCAGTCTGGGTGAAGTACCCAGTTCAAAATTTCAACAGCTGTGCCCACCTGTGATTTGAACTCCCCGACCTCCCAGTGCAGAACAAAGGGTTAGGGTCCCTACCCATGTCTCCACACTACCGCCTACCTGAAAAATGAGACCAAATTAAAGTTTACTTTTCAGATTGGAACGGAGTGAAAATGTGAATAGTAAACTTCACATTTTTTCCCCATTTTTTTAAGAAAAAAAAATCTCTGTTCTCAGACATTTTGCGCATGTCAATCTATGAACAGATAAGAAAAGATATGACACCACATTAAAGTTTTAAATTCTGGTAAGCCAATGTGTCCTGGCGTAATCGCACATAATGATCCCACCAATGAGGTTACTGGTGTATTTTACAAGCTCACCTGTCATAAGAGATATTTTTCCAGTCAACGTCTTGTCTCTTTCCCCAAGTACACGCAGAAAACTAAAAATATAGCTCGGGTGACAGGCTAGAACCATTATGACTACTTCTGTACTGCAGCTACTCTCGATACCCCACAATGGAAAATATAAGTACTTCACTCCCAGGTTCGAAGCTTGTGAAAAGTTACTCACTCTTCCACCCACACCTCCCGCCTCTGGCAGGACGAAGATTCCACTACACAAAGAGGTGCACCCTCTTTCCTCTCAGTCCGTTTGTGGTCTTAGTGCTGAACCAATCCCCTTCTCGGGAGTCCATAGCCCCGCACCTGAAAACTAACGCACAGCCTGCCGAGAAACGGAGTGCACGTGTTCACTATGGATACAGATGCGCAGGGCACAGGTGAGCAGAGAGGCAGCTGGAGGGAGCCGGTGACAGCAGCAGACTACGGACTCTGGAAGTCCACCACACACACCTGATCTCACCTAGAGCCAGTGGCAGAGGTGAGGTCTAGCAAAAGAGTTATTTCATATTGTGAAATCGCTGCAGTCATGGAAAGATTGACTACTTGTGTTCCAATTGTTTATTTAAGGAACAGTTTAACTAACACAGGAGACACAGGTAACAGCAGTGACTTTCAAGAACCTTCCAAGAACAGAAACCCTGACTGCCCAATTTTTATCTAAATCAATACCAATTCCGAAACTGGAGTGTTTTTTTTTATTATTTTCAAAACTCATCTGAAATCTCACATATGCAAAGGTGCCCTTGAGGGACTGAACATTAAACCCACCCCTTTTTCTTTTCTTATCCCAGCTGAAGAACACAATTATTAACACTTTTTGGTGCTACTTCACAGAGCGATCTTAACCCAAACAACAAGATTACAAAGATCAAACACAGGGACAGTCTGATCACGTGAATGTATTTATAGTAACAAACAGGAAGCTGAAGGCTGGAGACCAGAGCACTTCCAGCTCAGCCCTTCACAAGACAGCTACAGTGTTTGTTAGCAGACCTTGCCTTCTGTGATCCTCAACCCCCACTGTGCACTAACCTGTAATGTTTTGAAATTCTATACAGCTTTTCACTGGCAGTGCCTATTTACTAGATGAACAGAAATCTGGCCTCCTGCTGTTTCTGAGAGCCACATTAAGGGATGTCACATGATTCTGCTCATGTCAACTAATGATGGTTCAATTAAGCAGATAAACATCCACAGCTCTCAGCTGAATAAATCTACCACCTATCTTGGTGCAGCATAAATGCACTTTTGAGATTCTGGAAATGATGCAGAGACAGCAAGACACCGAGCAACCACTCACTGGCTGCACTTGTCTGTTTGGATCTAAATGTTTTCATTCAAGGAAAAAAAAAAGAAAACTGACTAGTAGTTAGGAAGCAGTACGCTTGTAATTATGCAATTATGACTTTGTCATCGTTTTTAAATAAAGGCAGATGCCTTAAATTAAATGTTAAGGCAAAGTTTAAATAAAGACAGGCATGCAGAAGCTGGGAATTTCAACCTAATGAAGCAGAGCAGTAATGGTTAACACAGGCGCTGCTCAGAGAAAGTTCATTTTGAAAAGAAAGAAAGCCAAATTGCGAACACAACTTGGCAAAGAGCGTTTTAGCCTGAGCACACAATCCTGTTATTTGAAATATTCACAGGAATATGCATGATCATTTCAAGAGAAAACACATCTTGCAACATGAAAACGCATGGACTAATCCCTGAAGGAAGGACTCTTATACAGATGAAACACATTTACAAATCTATTTAATAAAGCTTGCCAGGAGTGAAACTTGGCATGTAGAAATGGCAGGATTAAATTTCATCAGCAACCAACACTGTAACCAATCACCTGCAAACAGAGGGGGTTTGCCAGCTACTCTTGCCGAACTGAATGTGCACTGTAGCATCTCCAGGGAGGAGGACAGCAGCAGCCAGCAGCTGATGACAGATCTCTCTTGAGGTCAGGTCAAGGACAAGCAGGGACAGCGTCTTTCCTGAGGACTGAGCCGCAGTCACCTCTGTATAATCAGCACAGCACTTGCAAATGAAGCGCCACTTATTGGCATCGAGCGCTGATTCTCTCCTGCTGCCACTGATTCCTGCAGCCTGGCACTGTTGGCATCACCGTACTCCATGCAAGTCACTTCAGGGCACAAGCTGGCATGCAGTTTGTGGCGTCAGATAGCCATGAGCTCTCTTCCATTCCAGTTCTCACACCCCAGCCCTGGTCCTGCAGAGCCTTTAATGCGGTTTTTCTGACAGGTCATTCTAAATCACCTGTTCTTCAAAGATCGGGAAGGCTCGTTTAAGCAACTGATCAACTAAGAAAGTAATGTCTCAATGAGAGGAAAACAGGTTCTAGAGGGCTGGAGGTTATTCAGATGTCTGTTCCAAATGATCTCTAAATTGCCTAACACCACCTGTTTAACTGATCACAATGACATCCTTCAGGCCTGTTTAGAAATTGGTCATTTAAAGGCTGCCTATAAAACCTGATGGACTGGGGTGGGAGACCCCTGTCTTAAGCAAACATGATTCATCCTGGATTGTGGCTTTACACACTACAATATGGCACCTTATTATAAAATTATATGGCACATTTTAAAAGCATGCTGAGGAAAGAGAGACTCAATCACACCGCTGTAAAGAATTTAGAGATCACTGCACAGACATTCAAGAAACCAAATTTGAGCCTGCTCGATGCAGGATGCTGGAAGTGTAAACCGAAACACCCCCAGGAGCAAGCCCAGAGAGTGGGCCAGGGATAGGGGGCGCTCCGTCAGACCGGAGGAGCAACTGCAGCTCTTTGTCCAATGGTGTCTGCTTCGCTGGCACTGTGCGGAGGACACTGTGTTCTCTGCCCTCGGAGAGACGCCCCCACCCAGGCAGGGGTGCGCATGCTGGAGCTGTCTCAGACTGCACAGGTCACACACCCATTCGCTGCGACCCCAGCATGTTGTCAGGTCCTCATTGGTCGAGCCATTAATTCAGCAAAGCTGGCACATACTTGAAAGCATCAAAAGCTCCTCTTTATCTCCTTGTATCTTCAGGTCATTTAAGACCATCTGCAACAGGGCATTCCAAAGTCTTCCTAGTCTGTTTTTTTTACATTTTGTTCCCAGCTTTATACCAGTGTCTCAAGGCAGCTCCATCTTACAGTTATTTAACAGAAGCGTGCTGCTTGCAGCTTTAAGTGAATTCTTGTGCTCTATCAATTCTGTTTGGGTTAAATCAGAATCGCTATATTTGCCAGGGCCAGGGAAGATTGTGGCACAATAGGTTAATTCAAAGTGGCATCATAGAAAACGCATCTGTCAGGGGAGATCAAATTACAGGGCAAACGCTGCTCGCTGGTTAGAAAAACAAGCCAGCAGTGCACTGCGGATTACGTGCGCCAGTGTGTGTGTCTAAGGGGGCTGGGAATGAAGGCTAACTGGGCCAACGCACTCCTTCTACCCCTTCCAATTAGAGGCGGTAATTATAGCTGCCACTCCTGGCTTCGTTTTCCTCTCCATTACCGATTACAGAGCCGATATCTCACATCAAGATTAATAAACAGCAAGGGTTTTACATTTTAAAAATATATCTGCTTTGCATGTTTCTTTCCCTCTCGCTCTTGTTGTCGCTCCGTGTGTCATGATTTGCCTTAGGACCCTGATTTCCTAGCAACAGCCTGCCACCACACATTTGGCAGAGGTTCAACATTTTCTTTGTGAAAAATGGCACTGCTGCTCTCCAGTGCTGCTGCTGCAGCGAGATTGGCTGGTGCAAGTGCTCTAATAATTCTGTTCCCCTCCAATCGCATGACAGGACAGCAGGCACCTTGAGACTTTCTGCCAAGCATCATTAATCATTGCTTTAAGGCACTTTGTTTGTAATCTGATCTAAAGATTACAGCAAAACAAGTATGTGCATACCATATAACATTTGTTTAATGAAAATCAACAGAGAAAATGAAACAGCAACTACATCAGAAAGGAAATCTATGATCTCTCTTTAAAACTGGGGTGTTTTTGAGCTTCTGTCAAGGTTAGTGGAGGCTACTGTTAGAGGTGGTGGTTAGGTGAAAGCTGCAGTATATATGAAGCACAAATGAGCCCCTTGGCACCAGATCACAGTAAATGTGTCTGTCAGACGTCCTGAAAGTAGAAAGATGGGTTTTACTGAAATGCAGCCCAACGTTCAATGTCAGAAAGGATGGGTGGAATCCGTCTCTTGTTTTTAAACCTCCCAGCACCGTCACAGCACTTTTATGCCCCTGCCGAGAGCTCACTGGCTGGATCCGCCGTGTATGCTAATGCAAAGTGGAGTCTGGACGGAGACCACCCAAACTCTCAGAACAAAACCACCACTCAGGATCACAGAGCATTATTCCTGAAGTGTTCTCATCACTAGAAAATTGATTTAGCCAGCAAATGTTTTTCTTGACTCAAACAGCCAGGAAAAATATGGAAACTGATGATCGTGGACTCTTTCCCATGTTTAAACTGTAGTGTTAAGATCACTTTTTTAATAATTGTATTCAGTAAAAATACTTATTTTAAATCAATAGCTTCTCAGAAACGAAGTCTTAAACCATGAGGGAATACCACAGAAATTTTAACCAAGAAAAACATACGGAAAAAAAATACAGTGCCTAATATCGTTATAGTATAAATGTCCAGTGGGTTTCACCTTCCCTCCGATAAACGCCTAGACTGGTGCTTGGATTTTATTCTGGGGTGGGCATAACACATCTTTACATAAAGCGTTGTGGGAGTATGGAACAAGGTACATACTGTTGAAGTCAATACCCTAGCTTCTTTCACTAAATGTTGGGCTGTGATCCTCAGAATAATTAGCTAATGACATACAAGCTAGATGGGCCAATTTGACATCTCTTTTGTACCTTTTCTTATGTTATTTCTGAGTGGGTACAGGTCAGATTCCAGGCTTCATCTTGTTCTACCACAACTTTCTCTAACACTGTATCGTGATGCAGTTTGACAATAGGTTATGATTCATAGTTAAAATGTGTTCTACATAAATTAAAAATCAGGAAATACATATTTAATAAAACATGTAATCGGGCATGACCATTACTGCATTTTTTCACCGATTTACCCTTTTTGAGTTTTTAATTTAAACACTTTTGAGTTGATCTTGGTGCAAACATAACCAATATGCATCTTTAGTGAATTTTGATTATTTTCTGATGCTGGTATCGGATTTACAGACAGGATTACAATGGGAAGATGTTTTGCACAAAAATGAGTCAAATCTAAAGTTAACCCCAAACCTACAGCAGGACAGCGCCCCCTGTGCCCTGGGAACAGGAACACCAGGAATAGCTGCTCATCCTGCTGGAAAGATGAACTTTTGTAGTTTTCCTGTTGCTGCTTTTCAAAACTACAATGGGGAAAAAGGTCAATTCGTTTAGAAACAGTCTAATCTCACAAAGCATAAGCAAAAAACATTATTTTTGGAGGAGATGAAAATACAAAACCATGCTATTTTGGTCCAATGTTTTGATAGGATCTTCGGTGGGCTCCGAGTGCAGCCTGTAGTTTTCTTTGCTGTGTTTAAGGCTTCATTTGACAGTTATTAATTTCTAGACTCGTACTTGGCACAGGAATCAATAAAAGCTGTGTTGAAGCCTACAGCAGTGAGCTCTAAGAGGCTGCAGGAAACATTAGCACTGTGGCCCAACAGCTGAAAGGAATAACTGTATTTTCAATGAACTCACTGGCTGGGTAATCAATTTTCACACTTCTCCACCAGCTGTTCGTTTTCAGCGGAAACTACCGCCCTGGATATAGACAGTCTAAATGCATTAAACATGCTTGTGTACTGGATATATTACACGTATCTGGAGACGGTGTTATCATAGATCATAGTATTTTTTCCTGACCTATAGGGAAACAAGGTGACCCACTGGGATCTAATTGCACAGACCTCAAGCAGAAATGTTCATTTCAGCTTTACTCCTGCACAGCTGCGCGCTTCGCATTCACAAATGCTTGTTTTTTCTAGCCCTGCAGTTTGTTTTCTTCTTTCGTCAATGATGACAAGACTTTCGCCAAACATTGGAATTCACGGTTTGCCCTGGGTCTCCAAAGGTACGTACCTGTCTCAACACGCGCTGTGTGTGACAGTGTGTGAGGTCAGAGTTGGGGGAATGAGGGTTGAATCAATTCAAAGTAATAAAATCATTTTAAAATACCCACAGTGTCAGATTCAGCGTAACAACTAGTATCCTATATGCTATAACGGGCGATTCGTCCCTTCTTGCAGAAAAGATGCGCACATCAGAATGGAAACACAAGTCAGAAATTATATCTGCGTTCATATTTGACCATATCTTTCACCTGAGACTCAGCCCAGAGTGCTGGAGAGGACAGGATACCTGCAGTTACAGAACAGGCGGGCTCTGACCAGCTGCTCAGCAGAACAACTGCCCTTATAGACTAATTGGGTTTTCTGACAGGGATGCTAAATGATTATACCACATTATGGCTCTAGTCTGACCTGATTTTGATCTCCCATGACCTTTCTTCTAGAAATGTCACACCCGTGATTCAACTCAACCCCAGCACCACAGATGGAGCTTTTACTATCGTTTAATTTGCTGTTTATTAAATCCTGTTTGTACAGTCTATGGCACAGCGACAAGACAAGACAACCTCAGCACTTCCACCAGACGCCTCCAGGTTTGGGAAGGGGAAGCCCAGGTGCTGAGAAAACAGCTCTGAAGCGATAAGGGCAAACAGCACCCCGGTACAACGTCAGACCAACATCAAAGATTCCAAAAAAAAGTCAATCAGAATCACTTCTGGTGCTTTTTTTATTGGAACATTGACTATACAAAACCTCTAAGGTAAGGCAAATTTCAAAACTACTCAACTTTTTTTTCACTATGCAAAACTTCACACGTTTAGTCTATATACAACAAGGCACACCTGGATAAACCCCACAGCTCAGGGGCTGCTCTGTGTGGGACGTTGTGGATGTTTCTATTCATTGCAGCCACAGAGCAATGCAATCATCTCCTGCTGTGTCCAGACAGAGCACTTACTGCAATGTAGTAGACCTTGGCTTCCTCCACCAGCTTCCAGTTCTCCTCCAGGTCCAGGTGTTTCTCCTTCTTGTAGCAGTTTGCTGCTGCCAAGTTCGCGACCAGAGACCTGTAAGGACAACGTAACTCTCGTAAATGTTGGACGGCAGCCTTTCTCTGAATAATGACCTACATAAACTTTTAATTAAGAAAACAGCTTTGTCCAGTCATCAGTGGGCACTGATTTTATCCAGGAGCATGATAACTTTCTCATAGTACCTAGTCTGCAGTAACTCCTGTTTAAACACCTGATAAGAGTGAAGAGGTGTTAGTGGGGCCAGTAGGGGGCGCTCACCCCGCAGTCTGTGTGGGTCCTAATGGCCCAGTATAGTGATGAGAACACTATACTGTAAAATGGCGCCGTCCTTCAGATGAGACATAAAACAGAGGTCCTGACTCCCTATGGTCATTAAAAAACCCAGATTGTTCCTCAAAAGAGTAGGAGTGTAACCAGGGGTCCTGGCCAACTTTCCCATTGGCCTTTACCAATCATGGCCTCCTAAGAATCCCCATCTATAAACTGGCTTCATCACTCTGCTCTCCTCCCCACTGATAGCTGATGTGTGGTGAGCGTTCTGGTGCACTATGGCTGCCGTCGCATCATCCAGGTGGGGCTGCACATTGGTGGTGATGGGGGTGAGTCCTCATTACCTGTAAAGTGCTTTGAATGGAGTGTCCAGAAAAGCGCTATATTATTATTATTCTTATTATTATTAGGGGCTTTTCAACATCCACTGTGTCACTATTTACTCTAGGCCCACTACATAAACTATAAGAAACTGATAGAGCGACAGGAGAAAAGTCTGTGCGGTTTTCCGTTTTCTTTTACCGGAACAGCCTCTCACACTGCCAGCAGAGCCACAGAGGGCATTCGGCATCATCCCAGGATAGACTCTCAGTGGAGCTTGGTGGTGGTACCAGGGTCAGAACTACCATTTCTAAAAGGCGCAATGCACTAACAGAATATGTAGCTCCATGCAGACACAGAGGTTTCAGAATTACTGATCCTGAGAAAGCCACATCCTTCAGTCAAAGAGTCAAAGTCAAAGAGCAATTTTAAGCAAAAAGAAAGAGTTCAATGTTCAGTGTTTTATCTACACACTAAAACCAGAATAAAAGACATCAATCCCAAGGTTCTGTGTTAACTAACGTTTATGGTCTGTGCTGTGGCATGGCAATAAGCACTTACAGCAGAGGGCAGATGCTATAGCCCGAATACTGTACGCACCTGCTTCCCCTGTAAGACTGAAATGAACAGGTAGGGATGTGAAAAAAAACTACATTCCCCAGCATTCCC
Organism: Atractosteus spatula; assembly: GCF_055471065.1. Taxonomy (NCBI): domain Eukaryota; kingdom Metazoa; phylum Chordata; class Actinopteri; order Semionotiformes; family Lepisosteidae; genus Atractosteus; species Atractosteus spatula. The sequence goes on along the minus strand of NC_142710.1, from coordinate 15,825,640 downwards.
TAGAGTTCCCACCAGGCCAAAGACCTGGATTTTAATTGGACACACCTGCAGCTGACAAAGGGCTGCAGGTGTATAAAAAAGGAAAGGTAGCTCTGGGAAATAGACAGAAATGAAATTAAACACAAAAAAGAAATAAAAAATATCCGTGTGAGTTTACGTCTGGAAGGAAAAAGGAGGTTTTCGATATTAAAGGACAAGACATTGTTTTGTTTGTTCACTGGCAAAATGACCTAGTTGTCCAGTGTGTGGACAGCTGGTGACTGACTGCTCTGTCATTTCTACTGAGTGGAACTAGGCTCTTCTTTGTTTGGATATTTTTGTCTTGATTTGCCTTGATTTAAGTGTGGAGCTTCCTACACAGCAGTATGAAATAAAAGCTCCAAACGCACTCTGTTTCAGACACCAATTTGCTTTGCCCGACTATCTGTAATATTGGAAGGCCGTGTTCAAGGTCCAAAGCACGGTAAGGAAGGCCAAAGGGTCCTGGGTGCGATTCTGGCCTGTCTGTGTGGATTTTGCATATTCTCCCTGTGTTTCTGTGGGTTTTCACCTGGATCCAACCTCCCAAAACAAGGCCAGGTCCGATTGTCTACGGAAAGCTGGCCTTACAAGCAGTGACATTCTCTCAGTCCTTCACTGTGGCTTGTGCTTTCAGGGTAAACCTTCTGATCGTGAATACACCTATCCCATACACCACAGAACATACTAAACTACCATCTGTTTTTCACCAGCTAAACACTCAGAACACAGCTACACCACACCGAGACTGCCGGGAATGTGGCATTTTCAGAAAATGAAAACATTCGCCTTGTCTATCTTGTCGCTTTTGTACTAATGTAACAAGGGGCTCTCACAATCCGACAGTGCTCAACGCTGCTCTAGTCGTAGGGTTAAAATTCAATACAAAACAGTTAATTAGCTGAATGAAATAACTTGAAATAGATTGACTGCCGACTATCCCGACATGACCAAGCTAAAACAAACCACTGATATTTACCAGTGAGCCCTTTAACCAATGTTACAGTAATTTGTGTGGCTATAAAAAATAAACGTTAATTTTTTTTTTCCCCACGGAGAAAATATACATTTAGCAAGCTTCAGCAAAATTGCCAAAAGCTCCACTTTTATTTTTCTTTTCACAAAAAGTCATTCCCCATTAGTTCCTGGGTCCACGCAGGGACGGACAACTCCAGATCCCCTACCTGGAGCTGCTCTGACTGGAGGCTCTTCGGGGGGCAGTAGAAGGAGGGGGTTGACCTCCGTCATTTTGCTTTCTTATCTGTACAAAAGCACATCTTATCGTGGGGGCTCTCACATTCTGGGTTCTTTACACTTCCTGCCAAAACTTCTGACCCCTGCTCTGCCTGATGAACAGCTATAAAAAGCACGGGGAGTCCCCTAGAGCTGTGTCTGACCTTTCAGGCGTATTCCTGTGCCTCAGCTACTGTTCATCTCTTAATATATTCAAGCCAGTCTTTACAGCCTTGCCGAGACGCCACTGACTGACATCTTCAGTGGAAGCAGATTAAGGCTTTGTGCTGCAGACCCTTCAGAAGGGCTATTGATCCTCAAATGGGCTGTCAATGAGGAACAGAATGAACAAGGTGTATTATAAAATGCTTGGTGACCTCTCTGCCTTCATCTGCACCAGGGACAGGCAGAGAAATCTGCCCTACAACTGAAAACCATAAATTAGGAGACGAGTTTGAAAGCTCTGCATTAAAAAGAACAACAATTTCTACATCTACACATACGCAAAGAGCATTGTTCAAATCCTGACTCATGCCTGCATTACGTGAACTGTAAGGTGCTGCAAGCACTAAGAGGACTAAAAAAATCAATATTTTTTCTGTTTCATGCAATGTCTATAAAACCAATACATAAACTCAAGATTCTGAATCTATCAACCTGTAATTTATTAAAAAAGCCGTACATCATGAAAGAAGGAGCTGTTTTATTTTAGCTTCTGCATTCCAGATAGATATTTGAAACAGTATTAAAGCATAAAAATGCATTCATCTCAATGTGGTCTTTGATCATCATGAACATTTCCTGTATTCAGATAATGGCATTCATATAATGTGGGTTGTGCCTCATAAAGTGTGCGAAAAACACTTAAGTGGAAGATAGATTTATAACCACTCTATTAATACTCTATTAATATCACAATCTGGTGATAAACAGATAAAAACGGTAATAAATTTATGACGAGGGTAGAGAGAAGAAGTACATTAGCCAGTACAGCAAACATGCTACACTGAAATTCATTTCTTGGAACTGAAAGAATTTTACAACTGCATAATTTATGATTTAGAAGAAACTGCTAAGGGAGCCGGAGTTCAAACTAATTTTCAAAGATAAGAGGTGCCTTTCATCTTTCCTTTCCAATTTTTTGGTTTTAAAGACATATTTAATATTTTGAACTACTGGAAGATGAGTAAAGGGGTGTCCTGTGAGAGAGAACGTCTGTAAACTGCTGTAAAGCAGCAAAATGCTGTCATAAAAATGCTACTGGAAGCTGTAGTTACAAGGTAGTAGCAAAGCTGTCAAAAGATGTCTAAAACATGAAAAACAGCTTTAAAACAGATTTTCTTCCTTTCTTTAATTCTTGCTAACTGTCAACTGAATTTTTTTTCCTCATTTTCTAAATTCTTGAGAGATTGTTTACAAGACTTTGGAAGGTTTTCCCCCTTTCAGATTTTTTATTTGAAACTCTTTCACAGTGAATTTTCCGTTCTGCAGACCAGCTTCAAATCTTTTGCATATTACAGTACCTGTATCGGCAATCTGGCTAAAAGCTATCAATGAAATATTAATGAGGAAGGCAGTGATATTAAAACCAGTGATGGGCATGATACGACAAGGCCCAGTCCGAAAGAATTTTTCACCTCTAGAGACATATTTAGAAAGCTTTTCCTTTTTATACCTATATAAAATATCTGGGGATCACCTGGTCTTACTCCAACAATCCTCATAGCAGCACCGAATTCTGAGAACTGCACATGCTTCCCTCTGAAAGCAACATTCACTTTGCAAAATCACTCAAGAAGAGCAGAAGAAGAAGCAGAAGAAGCAGAAGCAGAAGAAGAAGAAGCAGAAAAAGAAGAAGAAGAAGAAGAAGCAGAAGAAGAAGAGTGACAATCAGGAAGAGGCTTTTGGTTCAAGTAGCCCGTTTGGCTGCTAACCGCTAATTGATCTAGGATCTTTCCCAGCTGCTTCTTGAAAGAAGATGGACTATCGGCTTCAACAACGTGTTTGGACAGCCTGCCCCCACTCCCACAAGCCTGTGTGTGTTATTCAGCATCCTCAGGCTACCTTGGCTCACACCAGCTGTGCAATTCCTCCTGCCCTTTCTGACTCGAACTGGTGACATTCTGACCATAGGGTCTACCTCTCTTGGCCTGATTCTTAAGATCTGTATGATGACTTGTTTCAGCCATGTTTTCACTTCACAAATACCATTTAACAATGATTAACGGATTGAGAAATACATTCAGACTGCTGCAAACGTCTCCAATTACAAACACTGTTTCCTGCGGCTCAGGATGAATTCACTGCAACAGAATTTGAATGACCAGCTGTCAATGTGCTATTGCACTGTCTCTTGGTGATACACTGGCAAACCGAACCAGATTCGGACAAAACCAACTCTAAATGGGTTTAGTTTGGGGCGTGCTTCCATTTTTAACTGACATCAGAGTGCAACAGCACTGCTTTTAAATCTCTCGGCAAAAAGAGGTTTATCAGCAGCCCAGGAAATGCCTGAGAACAGAAATCCCAGCACATCCTGAGGAAACAAGAAGGGCGCTCCCCCGGACAGCCGGCTGACCTGTTGTCGCCAGTGATGCAGGCTGCACAAGTTCCTGTCGGCTCCTCGCTCTGCTCGTAGTAGTGAGCGTCGACGTGGGCTTCCTCGGCTTTCCTCTTCAGGATCTCGCCGAACTTATCCGTGCCGATGCAGCCGAAGAACGTCGCCACCTTGTGAGGCTGCTGGATCATCCACTGGGGAGAGAACAACAGGAAAGACAATCAGCTCGGTGGGCAACATCTGCACCCCGAGAGTGTCAAACAGGCACTGGATGCAGACCTGCACACCGGGGCTGCGCCTCCAGAGCCAAGCATTACAACAACACTCCTACAATCTATTTCACTCCCTTCCTCCTTCTTGGAGAAAGACCCGGCTACCTATCTCAGCAAGGGGCTGGGGAAGGTTCAAGCACCTCCACATCAAACATTCTCAAGACAAGAACAAAACGTCCTCCTGTTCCAGCTAACACAAGGAACAGTGTAGCTGATCCTGCTTTAAACAGGATGATGAAAAGGCCTTTTCAGAGCTGAGTGCACATGGGTTTAACCTTCTAAGATTTATTGTTGCACATGATGCTATGTTTGCTTGTTTTACTGCAACCTTGCGTATGTTCCTGACAGGGCCCCCTTGTGACAAAGACGTTGCCTCTGCCTAGAATGACCTGCATATACGTGGAATTAATCATCTCGCACAAACCAGAGCTGCTACATCTCTATAAAAAGGTTTGCACAGTACACATAAATTCTCCCTGTTTATTCCACACTGAAGAAATATGAGACAATGCAAACCACTGCTATTTTCATTACATCCATCTGACACGACGGCCTTGGTTTCATTCTGCAGCTGCATTAGAGAGAAGGCCCCTGAGGTGGGGGAGTAAAGACACTGGGCCTACAACCTCTCTTGGAGCCCTAGAGAAAGCAAGACCACTGCAGCTAAGACGCATCTGCTGAGTGACCAGTTCCCACCGAGCTCACACTGAGGCCTCAAGCAGAGCCAAGATCCGAAACATTTTTTAAAAAACCCCAAGACCACAAAGGCTCACAGGTAAGGACTAATTTAGGGTAAAGAACTTCTGGATTTCCCAGCTCATTTCAAGAGTGAAATAAGCAGGAACAAGAGCCATAGGAAACATCTGTATGGTCTGATTTTCAAAGATGAGAGAGAAAAGAAACGAAACTGGTGGTGGAGACATCGGATGTTCGCACTGGCGTTTAAATGATTTTAAAACGCAGGTGTACCTCTCCTGCCCAGTGCAGAGATAACCCATTGAAGTCATTATAAAATCATGCAATTACGATAAGTAAGCTCTCTTTCTCAAGCTACTGTACGAGTAAGGAGTTCTGTCAATTAATTTCCATCCTGGAACCCCGCTGACAAGCGCTTTCCAATTGTGACTTGAATAAAAGATAATACCTCCATTACTACCAGGCACTATCTATGGGTTATGGAAAGGTCAAGCAACCCAGCAATGGAAATTCATGCTTAGTCACATCCCAATTATCCAGCAGTGCCAGACACACACAAATTGACAAATGCACATCAAGATGCTTCATTACAGTGGAACGGAGGACTGAAATTAAGCAGCAGGCAGGACACTGCGAGGGATTTCGCCCCAGGCAGCAGATAAAACAGCACAGCCAAAGCAAAAGCTATTCCGGAATTCAGAAAAATAAAAAATAAAAATCAGAAAAGGGGGGCAGGCAACTGCGGAAACCCCACGAAGCAGGGTACCAAGAAACGCATGCAGAATAGTCTGTTTTCCCCCATCTTACTGAGGAGAACAGTATATTTCAAATGAATAACCATTATTTTAAGCAGTGAATGATGCCTTTGACTTAACCTTATTACAAACAGACCCCCCGGTGGTCCTGGACACCCTGTGGAGCCAGTGTGTGTCCGGGCAATAACTGGGGGCAGTAAGTGACCGTCTTCAGTCTCTTTTGAGTTTTTCGGCTGTTGCTCTTACATACTAAATACCGCCACTGCCGCTGTTTTGTTTTCAGCTCATCTATACCATAAAGCAATGCAAAAAAATGGAAACTCGCAAGCAGACCTTTTAAAATCTGGAATATCCATTCCTTCCCTCCTTTTCCAATAATTCCGCTTTATCCCTCGAGGAGCCGGAGCCTAACCCTGAACTTTTGAGAAATGAAAAAAATAACAGCTGGGCAGTATCTCCTCCCATACAAAGCAGTAATAAATGTCCTGCTGTGGACAGCGAATCACGCTGCTCCTGAAGGATGACAATCCCTTGTCTCATGCAGCACTTCTTTCGGCTGATAAATTGAGCTGTTTGTATCTAACGCATTAGAGTAATTGCATTGGTACCCTATGCAACAGGTTAGTCAGATTGATTCACCTTTGACATGTCATAACAATTTAATACTGTTTAGCTTAGCGAGTCCATTCATAAATAAGGGCTATAAAAAGCCCTTAACCTGAAAAGCTCTTATAACCAGCAGAGTCCTTAGGGGATTAGAAGTCTCTGCAGCAGATGATGGCAACATTAATTACAGGCTTATCAACCTGGCAAAATTCAATACAGACTATTTTTAGGAGGCTGAAATAACTCTCTGAAGGCTGAACCCAAAGAGGGTATGAAAAATCTATTCTGCTCTTTTAGCTCCACATTGTACTAACACTACCAATTCAGGGAGGAAAAAAAAAGCTAAACGTCTGCCCATCAATACCTGTCAGTAGTGACATCAAAAACCAGAAGGCAAAGGGCTTGTCAGAGCGTATTGACGATGATGAGCCGTGGCAGGCTCTATTAAACCACTCTTTCCTGCAAAGTGCCAGTGATCAAAGAGAGAGGGCTGAGTATTTTTCACTCAATCAGGTAACAAGCTCTTTTTTTCTCCGGCTGAAGCCTCTGGTCGATGTCTTCTATCACTCCGATGTCATGCACAGTTAAGGTTCTAGAGCATGGCATGAATTAGGCTTGCTCCCGCTGTCCAGAAGGGCTCGCTCCCGCTGTCCAGAAGGGCTTGTTCCTATTGTCCAGAAGGGCTTGCTCCTATTGTCTAGAAGAGCTCGCTCCCGCTGTCCAGAAGGGCTTGTTCCTATTGTCCAGAAGGGCTTGCTCCTATTGTCTAGAAGAGCTCGCTCCCGCTGTCCACAAGGGCTTGTTCCTATTGTCCAGAAGGGCTCGCTCCTGCTGTCCAGAAGAGCTCGCTCCCGCTGTCCAGAAGAGCTCGCTCCCGCTGTCCAGAAGGGCTCGTTCCTATTGTCCAGAAGGGCTCGCTCCCGCTGTCCAGAAGGGCTCGCTCCTATTGTCCAGAAGGGCTCACTCCCGCTGTCCAGAAGGGCTCGCTCCCGCTGTCCAGAAGGGCTCACTCCCGCTGTCCAGAAGGGCTCGCTCCTATTGTCCAGAAGGGCTCACTCCCGCTGTCCAGAAGGGCTTGCTCCCGCTGTCCACAAGGGCTTGTTCCTATTGTCCAGAAGGGCTCGCTCCTGCTGTCCAGAAGAGCTCGCTCCCGCTGTCCAGAAGAGCTCGCTCCCGCTGTCCAGAAGGGCTCGTTCCTATTGTCCAGAAGGGCTCGCTCCCGCTGTCCAGAAGGGCTTGTTCCTATTGTCCAGAAGGGCTCGCTCCTATTGTCCAGAAGGGCTCACTCCCGCTGTCCAGAAGGGCTCGCTCCTATTGTCCAGAAGGGCTCACTCCCGCTGTCCAGAAGGGCTTGCTCCCGCTGTCCAGAAGGGCTCGCTCCTATTGTCCAGAAGGGCTCACTCCCGCTGTCCAGAAGGGCTCGCTCCCGCTGTCCAGAAGGGCTCACTCCCGCTGTCCAGAAGGGCTCGCTCCTATTGTCCAGAAGGGCTCACTCCCGCTGTCCAGAAGGGCTTACTCCCGCTGTCCAGAAGGGCTCGCTCCCGCTGTCCAGAAGGGCTCGCTCCCGCTGTCCAGAAGGGCTCGCTCCTATTGTCCAGAAGGGCTCGCTCCTATTGTCCAGAAGGGCTCACTCCCGCTGTCCAGAAGGGCTCGCTCCCGCTGTCCAGAAGGGCTCGCTCCCGCTGTCCAGAAGGGCTCGCTCCCGCTGTCCAGAAGGGCTCGCTCCTATTGTCCAGAAGGGCTCACTCCCGCTGTCCAGAAGGGCTCGCTCCCGCTGTCCAGAAGGGCTCGCTCCTATTGTCCAGAAGGGCTCGCTCCTATTGTCCAGAAGGGCTCACTCCCGCTGTCCAGAAGGGCTCACTCCCGCTGTCCAGAAGGGCTCGCTCCTATTGTCCAGAAGGGCTCACTCCCGCTGTCCAGAAGGGCTCGCTCCTATTGTCCAGAAGGGCTCGCTCCCGCTGTCCAGAAGGGCTCACTCCTATTGTCCAGAAGGGCTCACTCCTATTGTCCAGAAGGGCTCACTCCTATTGTCCAGAAGGGCTCGCTCCTATTGTCCAGAAGGGCTCGCTCCTATTGTCCAGAAGGGCTCACTCCCGCTGTCCAGAAGGGCTCGCTCCTATTGTCCAGAAGGGCTCACTCCCGCTGTCCAGAAGGGCTCGCTCCCGCTGTCCAGAAGGGCTCGCTCCTATTGTCCAGAAGGGCTCACTCCTATTGTCCAGAAGGGCTCGCTCCCGCTGTCCAGAAGGGCTCGCTCCCGCTGTCCAGAAGTGCTTGCTCCCGCTGTCCAGAAGGGCTCGCTCCTATTGTCCAGAAGGGCTCGCTCCCGCTGTCCAGAAGGGCTCGCTCCCGCTGTCCAGAAGGGCTCGCTCCCGCTGTCCAGAAACCCCTTAATGAACAATGACTGCATGAACTGAGGGCTGTCAGAACCATGGCCTGTCCCATACAGAGGTGCTACCTTTCAAGCATACTTGATGTCTGGAAATACAATATAGGCAGCAAAATATGGAACCAGACAGGACTCCAATAGCTCAGATTTAAAAAGCTTGCAGTGAGTAGAGTTTTGAGTAGAGTATGGATGAAAAGATAAACTCTTTAAACTCTTGAGGGATCGTTTTAGATTGAGGAATGTTCTAAAAAATATCTGAGTACAACTCTAATGCGGGATTCCTATTGTCCTTCATCAGACCTGGTACAAGGAAAAATCCCACTCGTATTAGCAATTACTGGGCTTTCAGATTTCAAAAGGTGAGAAAGACTCTTGGTGTCTCTTAATTGCCTTTATCATGCCACTGGCAACTTGCACTGGCCTTGTGTCTCCCAGGAATCTACACCGTGTGGAGACACAGCAGTGATTTCACATTCCACCCAGGAATGAAAATGCCAAACAGCTGCTCTTGCCCTCTCAGGAAAGACGTTAAGATAAAAATCTGGAAACCTGGCCAGGTGACGTGAAGTGGGACTGGTTCCAGTGTGAGGTACATGACACCAGTAGAGTCTTTATCTCCAGTGCTCTGAAGCTCCACTCTCTAAGCACACCGGAATCTCCTGCAGCATGGTGGTTTGTGAAGAAACCAGAAGGGTATTGCAATCTCAAGGCGCCAGGTTTATCTTAAAAGGAAACACCCAGATTCCCTCAGCGCTAAAACATGCTAGTCACGCTGCTGTTTCCTTTCTCCCCTGGGAGAAGACTTATTTACAGGATAAACACGATGATACTTTCTAAACTAGAATCTGATCCCCATGGCACAGTCACAAGGGGGTCATTCTTGCTCAGAAGAACCCATGGGGAAATTAAAATCTGCAAAACCACATTGAAAGCCTGAGCCGTTCAAATATTTCCCTGGCAAGATCACATGGGAATAAACAGACCTTCTGTCAGTTTAACATTCCAAGGCTTTATAAAATCGAAACTGATTTATCACTAGTATTAACTTATCATAAAAAGGAGTATTATATTTTCCAAGCTGCCCTGTAAAGTACAGGGAAATGGCTGAAGGCTTTCGAAAGTAATGCTCCTAATCCAGTGTCAGGCGCTGGCGCCCAGCTGGCGGAGACGGTGTGTCGCTCGCAGAGGCAGGCTGCGCCGCGCTGCACTGCAGGTGGGTCTGCGCCAGGCTTCGGGCGGGCCCAGCACTGAGCTTTGATCTTCTGCACACAGCAGACAAGCTGGGAACACCTCTCTCTGTTTTCAGAGGGCGTCCTCTGCTGGCGGGGTAGGTGACATGACCCAGCAGAGCTGCTCTTTCAGGTCCAGCCCGCCTGGCCACCCCGCCTGGCCGGTCTTTCCATCTTTACAGTGGCCCTGTTCTTCACCTCCCAGAGTTCATCTTCATTCGCCCAGGTCCTGGACTATTACCTATCCCAGCCACTAAGAGTCCACATGTGACGTCTACTCATAAAACGGATACTATTTGTTATTTTTTCACGCGTGCTTTTACAAATAAAAACCAACCAGACCCATCACATTCAAAACAGCTTTCACTCGCTTGCTAGATGCCAGACCAAAACGCTGACTTTCTTTGTTGACCAAACAACAGTAGATCCATTGCTGTTATGAGCTTATTTGGATCTGACAGCCCAAAGTTAGTCAAGATGCACATATCTGTTCTTTAATCCATTGCCTGAAACATGTTCATTTCAACATAATATGCAGTACACTCACACACACTCCTTCCTGCCGGCACTGATATTTGATCAAGTTACCAAAATGCAAGCCTGCAGCGCCGCTTCTCCGCTTACACAGTCCATCCCTGTCAAAGTATCTTGTTCATAGATGCCTAGGCTGCTCCGCAGGTAAGCTAAATAAAGCTCTTAACTTCTCAATGACCCCGATAGAAGAGCCATTCAATAGTTGTGCGGGCAGGCGAGAAGGCTGGGAGAAGCTGCTGGAGGGCGGGTCAGATCAGCCACAAAAGGGCTGGGTGTCTGCAGCACTGGGACAGACAGGGACCGGCCTTTTCCCTTGCAATTCCACACTGCCACAGCAGAAAAACCGCAGCTGCTGGAAGTATAGACAAGACAAGGCAGGGCTCAGCACCCTGAGGCTTTCAAATGCCCGAGAAGCAAACTACATTCATTTTAACACAATTTTCTTCTAGCCTTTTGTCTTCTACCAATTCTTCTCGGTAAGAAATACTGCACAATGTTCCAAAATGCTACTGTATATTCTAATTAATCAGGCTGATATAATGATTCTTCTACAACAAAGCTAAAATCCTCTTGTCTAAAAAAAATAATAAAATAAAACAAGCTGAAGTGGCTTTCACAAAAATCCACACCTAACAGCATATTCTGAATGGCATGTAGATTATTGTATTTTAAAAGAAATGACCCAGGTTTTGATTTTGAAACTTTGGAGCCTTGGAATAGCAGCAGAGAGGTACAGGAGCTCCTAGCGGTCAGCCCTGCACAGCTGAAAGATCTGCAGGGAGAACAGGTGGAAACACAAGACGAAAGAGAAGAACAAGGAGCTGGAAGCAGACGATCTGGAATGACTTGTGACGGTCAAACTCATTGGAACAATACATTCATTTACAAAGTTTGTTTTCTTTTCATGAGTCTGAAACTACCGTGGAAGTGGGACGGAAAACTGCAGCGAGACCAAGATAACAGGGAACTGTTTTGATTTATCATTCTGATAACCTTCCAGATTCCTTCAGCGGGTGCCAAGAGCAGAGCACTGTAGTCAGTTATATTTCATTAATCTCCATAGAAACAGCCAGGATAAATAATGCCTACATGCCCGTGAAAAATAAGGGTGTTATTACAAAACCATAAAGAACACCCGATGCATCATCATTTAAGAGGATAATCACAAACAGACACAATGTTTCAGTATGTGAAAACCTTCCCAATGAGACTGAACAGCTGTGAAAAGCCGACAGCAGGATAATCTGGGTCCTAAAGCTGGAGAGAACCTGAATGATCGTAGTCCTGTGGCTCACTGGCCCTCAGTGGGCCTCTGACACTTGGCAAAAATTTGCAGCAGTTACTGATTTCGTACCGGCACTTGAAAAAGAAAGTGTCGGGTGTATGAGTGGAGCATAGTGCAGTTGAACAGGCTACCCAGCCACGACGCTGAAGCTAATGCCCTGGCTTCTTTTAAGAAAGGGCTGGGTGAGAGCCTCCAATCAGACTGGTGCTGCTTCTTTACACAAAGGGGTGGGGAGCATGGAACAGGCTGCTAGACCCACTGAACTCTGTGTGACATCTTGGTGACAAAGCCACTGTAAAAGCAAGAGTCCTCTCAACAGCTCCTGAAAGAACAGTAGGGAAAGCTCACAATGGGTGCTCAGAAGCAAGCCACTGACAGTTATTCATGTAATCCTTCAGAGTGCACAATGCTAAATAGCAGTAATGCGATTTTATGTTGTGATAATATGTAATAACGTACACTAGTCATGAAGTGCATTTTAAGCTGTTTTCTCCTAAACTGTTGTATACAATCCGCAATGCCAGGACTTCCAAGTGTTACTGTTTCGGACAGCAAGAGCGTTGCACTGCTCTTTTTTGAAGAATTATTCCGTACATTTGGGAACTTAACACTCACAAAATAAAAAGACCAAAGGGGCTGCGTTCCTGCCAGTCATGTTCAATTTGCACTGTCTTGATCTCGAACACTAATGGAACCATAAAATCCAGATCTCAGAGCAGCTGGAACAATACTTCGTCCCTGAATGTTTAACTCTTACATGTTTTCAAGTAAAAAGGAGCAGCTCAGAATGAGACACAAAGATGCAAACTGCACATAACGTCTATCAAACACCCCCCGCAGATGTGAATTCCTGGCAGGTCCATAGCCTTGTCTTATTTCAGAAGGTCCAGGAGAAGCTACAATCCCACAAACCAAACAACGCTTCAGAGTCTGGCTCCCCTCAGTCCAATGAGGACTACTGTTCTTGCGTTCAGTCCCACTAACTGCATCTCTAAGACAATGTGCACAGGACTACTTTTACAACGTGTGAAGTTGTTGCAGGCTTGAACCGTCACAAACCAAATGAATCAAAACCTTCCTCACAACTGAACAGCTCAAACATGGCATCTTGTTTACTTCCTACTTCCTGGAATTAATCCAAACGAAAGACTCTTTTCACACAAAGCAATGATGGGCTTTGCAGCAAAGCAGCCGGTGCCACAGCTAAACTCTTAAATTGTCAAACAAAATATTTTTGTGCTTTCTGGGAAGCAGTAATTATCACGATCTGATTACCACCTGAACCAGACTGGCACTGGCTCCTTCACTCAGAAGTAAACACGTGCACTTTAAAAGCTTGAGAGGGGTAGATTTTTAAACCAGACAAAATTACGGTCAAGACAAGAAAAATATTAATCAACAGACTGGATTAAAAAATTAGAACTCAGAAGAACCTGTCCAATAAAAATATTCATCAGAAAATGGTTCGGTTTACTGTAGGATAAAGAAAATCCTGAGGACTGTCACAGATGGATTTTCTACATCCATAAAAATGTCTTTCAGAATTCTCCCGACTGCCAAGCACAACACCTTCTGTTCCAAAAACCTTATATCCTGTAAATGCTTAACTGTGCCTTGAGTTTCTAGACACAGCAGAATGTTAATAGGGTCAGACTTGGGAGTGTACACTACAGTTAAATCCATCTGAAAAGCAAAATGTGAATTCTATTTAGTAATAGCTCCCAAAGTCCCTCTCTGCTATGGGCCAAATGGAGCTCTCCCTCAGCCAAGTCCTGCATCAGGTTTCACCCAAAAAACGTTCAGCGTTTTTATGTATAGCACACATTTCACTTAAGAATAACCATATGAAAACAATTCAGCCCTCTCGTCTCATGGGCTCGTCTTGATTTATCATGTTGTGTCACCTGAAAGAATTCTAGACACAGCTGCCATAAGGAAAAGATCCCACTTCAGTCCCACGTTGCCCAAACACTCTTCGGAGTACTAAATTCCACAAGATATGTGCTCATTCCTGTAAAAAAATGCATCCTGGAGTACAAGGGAGGCACTGACATCTCTCTCCGTGATTTTGATGAAAAAGATACTTTGGATGAATGAGAGCTTTTTCTTTTGAGGTTGGTGCTAACCGATTTGTGTTCCACATCCTGGTCTTTAGCTTCTTATTAGCTTTGGCACCCCGGGTGAAGCTCCATTCTGCAAACATGTGCCTGAAGGATCCTTCCCTGTGCAGGAGGAGGGCACTATCAGCCCCGTGCCCGGCACACAGCCCTGGAGACCCTCCTTCTGAAGCCCAGACAGCGAACATGCCCAGTTACAGTGCCCGTAACCCTGCAGTGTGTTTGTGCAGCTTGAGCTGCCTTCAGCTGATAGAGGGGGAAGATTCAAGACACCTTAATCCTCTCAGAGTGTTTTGTGCAAATTCAAGCACACCTTCAGAACCTTTGAAAACCCCAGCGAGCACTTCTTTTCTCACTGTAAAAGAGCCGATTTAAAATGTTTCCTTCAAAGATCTAAAATCAGCGACAAGAGCTATGTAAACTTAAATACCATATTTAACATGTTCCGCATCTATTAGAAGAATGAACCCTGAGACTGTTCTGCAAAGGTAAAGTGCCATCTCCCTAACATACCACGTGACTCTACAGGAACTTCCTTCCCATACAGAAAGGACATTATCAAATGCTTTTATGCGATTCTCATTTAAGTCGACCTCAACCCAAGCCCTACCCCCACCCCCCCCACAGGAGCTGGAGAGACTAAAATGATGCTAAAAACACAACTTCAGGATTCACAACCAACAGTAACGGATCAAGTTTGCGGTTTTGTCTAGTTTTACAGACCTAAATTATATCCTCTTCAGCACGGTCCACTTTAACCTTTGGTAAAGTGCTCTTGGATTACAGCACTGTGCATGTCTTTGAAACAAGCAGATTAATATTTACAGCTTGCAGGAGAGCATCACTGTCTTTCAGCAACTGAGACGGAGCCCACAGACAAGTTTACACAACTGCTGTTTGATGTGCAATCATGTGGCCAGGCTTTCCTTTCATGAAACCTAGTGCTCGTTTCCCCACATTTAACATAAAAGAAAAGGATTAGGGCAGGCTGTGACCGAGACAGGAGAACGCATTTACAGCTGACCCACATTATTTTAAGCGGTAAACAGCTTTCTTTACCTTAAGTGCATTGCTGGCCTTAGGCAATTACCAACCTGCACAGTTTATATAGAATGAATGTGTTAATGAACAAGCATCCCCTGTACAGCTACTTCCAGTGTGTTTTACTGAAACACCAAGCAGCTGCCAGCCACAGGAATTTTGAAGTGCTACACCAGCAGATGTGATTGGCACAAGGAAGCTACACCCACTGTATAATAATATGTTTTGCCTTGGTGAGATGCCAAGTGGAAAATTTCCAAAGCAGACTTTCCATAAGAATGTCAGATCATTCTTTACAGAAAGATTAAAAACTTAGATAAACTGTAATTATTTGCCTGCAGGTATGAATTTTTGCTCTTGTGAATATCTAACTTATTATATACAGTATCACAAACGGTATTTGTTTAAGTCGAAAGGAGGGCAAACAACACCAATTCAGCCATAGCCACTTCAAATTGGTTTTCGTCTGAATTTTGGAGAAGGAAACCAAAAGAATATAATTTTTTTATATGCTTTTTATATACATAAAAGTAAATGATAACTTAGCACTCATCTATTTTTTTTAGTTATCGGGGAACTATGCCAAGTATTTTGAAAATTCTTCTCGTAGGCTGAAATGTAATTGAGTTAGTACTCAGACGGCTGTGTCGGTGGATTCCTTCGCAACCCTGGGCGAAGGTCAGGCTGGGCACAGGGCAGGACAGAGCTCCGGCAGTCAGACCTGCAGAATGGGGGAGCTCTACCAAGTCACATCCTAAGACGTGGAGGACTTTAATCAAAACCCAGCCAGGGACACGCGCGTTCTTTCTCCCCTTGAGGTAATAAACCGTGTGGTGAGATGGGGGGATATTTGTGAAAAAATTGTTCAAAAGGTGAAACTTATTTTAGACCTGGATAATGCAAACTCCTTAGTTACAAAAGGTTAAAGAAAACAGTAACTCAAGAGTATACATTCAGCTGGTTTACACACTGGAAGCTATTAAGAGCCACTGGAGGCAACATTTAGAAGTCAACTGAAAATCATAATGCTCGCGATGTGTAGAAAACTGCAAGGGTTACAATTTGTGTGCGCCAACACCCTGGGCATTTCAGAATACACGGCATCCTGGAATAATGCAAGCAAGTGAACACCTACGTGCACATAGATGCTGAATTTTCTCTAAAGTCCCACGATTATTTTCCTAGTGTTTTATTGGCTTCTTTTGTTAAGTCACCGAGGAGGTCATGAAAAATCAGACTGCTTCAATAAAGATACAATAAAGTACCCTGAAAATAGTTGCAGGAGTTTCCCTCTTGAAAATGGGACATTGTGCTCCATTCTTGGAAGAGCGGACCTACCCACGCTGAGACACCCCAAAAAGAGAAATCTCTCTGGACTTTTGGGTGTAAAGACCAAGTAAGTCGCAGTCTCTTCTGCCCCACCTAGCAGCTGCACTTCTCTTGGAAGACTGTTGCTCTGGTACGTCTTTTTAGCATCACAGCATCCTGGCCTGAGAGTCCAGCAGTCTCATGCTGCGATCCCACATTCTTATGCCGATCGATTCTTTGTTGAAAACAGGGTGAGAGGTCTTCTCCTTTGAGTGGTTTGCATTACAGTGTATCAAACAGGCTGCGAGCGAATGTGTAAGTGTTGGCTGAGGAGGCCACCTCACATTGGTCTTTGTGTCACGACCGCTTACAGCCGCTGTGCTCCACCTGGGTGTCGAAGCCCAGTATGGGATACTACACAGGAAACCAGGCACGCAAACTCCATGTTTTGGGGAGGGGGGGGGGGCAATACCCCCTCCACCACTACAATGGATTAAGATCCCAGAACAGGAAAGGCAAAAGCATCCACACCTGCTCGAGCCCCTCAACTGCTTTCTTTCCCCCAGCTCGTTTTCCTCTTAAACAGAGCGAGACATCCGATATTCCAGGATGTCGGGGACTGACCGGCTTGTCCAGGTCTCGGGGGAGTCTCGAGAGGCCGCACTCCCCAGCTGTTAAGTGAGACCTCAATTTGCCAATCAGACCCAACCTGCTTTTATAACAGTGAAGACAACCTCTGCATCCAGCTCCTTCTTACAAAAAAAAACCCCACAGTGCATTAAAGGGGTTTTACTTTTCTACAGAGGATGAATTAATAAGACGTTGCCTGACAAACAGAGACGCGAACACATGAACTGCTCGTAATAAGAGACATCTATCACACCAGATTTTATCAATCATGAAAGTGGCATAAACCGCATTCTCATTAATTAGGGTTGAAGTATTTAATCCGTCACAATAGGAGGCTGAAAACCATGTGTAAACCGACCCACTACTCTGCCATGATACACTCCCTGAGAGCACTAATCCTTCCAGCGTTTACTCGATACATTTGTTTCTGTGGTAACACACTGAGTGGAGGAACGGCTGTGACAAACCTCATTTCTCCGTCTCTCAGCCGAAGAGCCTGTCATACTGGTTGTGCCTTTTGTTGTCATGTCTGGGAAAGGTAGAACACTGTGCCCTAGTTAACTGAGTACCCCATCTGCCAAGCATAATTAGACAGTTACACTGGAAGGCCCATCACTGCATCCTTTGTGGTGGACAACTGCCAAACATGAAAGAGTATTTTTATTTTCTTCACAGATCTCAGAATATTAACCCCCCTGAAACTGACACCAAGGCACACGTACAAAAGAAGCACAGAAAAAAAGTCTAAATGCAGCTGCTATTTCATCTTTAGATACAGGGTAATCCACCTGTTCTCATACTGTAAACAGAAACACTCTCGACCTGTTTGCTGTTCAGGGTGTTTTGGCAGCAAGAAAATCTGCTTATCCCAGTGTTTTAAAGGGCATGTCCACAGTCTCTCCAGCTGTTCCAGAACTAGGACAACACACAAATAAGGCTGACAAGGCAAAGGAAGTAAACAGTCATATAAAAATCATTAAATCCCCCTCCAAGATCAAACTGCAGGATTTACTACAGTTCCTGCCATAAAGCTGACAGATCCTAAAGACTTAACACTGTGTCCGCCTGTAAGGTTTTTCAAAATCCAGCGGAAAGAGCAATCAGTCATGTTGTTCTCGAAAAGTATTAAACTTTCCCATGTGATCTTACTAAAGAGCATTCTCATTTTCAGAAATAAAACTAAGTCTCTTTATCAAATGTTTATGCTATTCACTTGAATTAAAATATATATACACTACTGGGTGCTACTCATTCCACCCGTCTCCGTTCACAGTGGATGTCAATTTCCACATATACACATTTACATATAAACTTTTTGTTTCAACAGTATTATAAATAAAGAAGGGTCTAAAACAGATGTAGAATAACACAGTACATATAGCATTTCCACCAATTAAATCTAGTTATTTATAGACACAGGAGAAATAAAACTATGCATATTAAAACTATAAGTTTTGCCCCTGAAAGCAATATTTTTATTCCTTGATAACATACATGATAAAACAGGGACTGCCACAACACATTTCCTAACCAGAATGAATTTATTTGCACCACAGCTAGCAGGGAGACCTCTTAAACATCCAGTGACATCTTCGATACAAGATTGAATTAACAGAAGATATTCAGTCTTACAAAGAATTAAACTACAATTTCATGGTTAACTTGAACTGCAAAAAGTTGCATGCAATTTGCATAAAATTACTATATAAAATAAAAGCATTTATGTAAATCATAAGTGAGACAAAAATATAGGGGTGTGCAATTCTACCGAGACATTTTCAAGTAACCTGCTGATATTAAAGTAATAAGACATGACAGAGATCACACACTGATGGATTCATGCAGTTGGATTTCCTATCAGAAAAAAATATTAGCTAGCAGCCAACAGAACATTTATGTCTATGTCTATTTATGACTATGCAAGTGAGCCAAGCAGGCATAACTTCAATAAGGAAAACCAACAATAAATGTTATCAGAGTCAACTGATAAAAATTTATTTGCATCATAAAGAAGTAGAGTAAATCTCTCATTAAGGAATATTACTGTAATTAGTGAGCTTGGTGCACATCAATACATTATGTCGGGACTAAATAATTAAACAGTAAAGAAGAATTAACAACGCACCAAAAATAGCACAGAAGTTACAAAATCATCTATGTACAGAAAGGAATGGGTGTCCTGTTGTTTAGATTAACATGTTAAGTATAATGCGAAATGATGAAGAGCTATTTAATTAATCAAGAAGAGGTATTAGCGATGAACATGCCAAGCGTAATTAGCTTATTTATGACATATAGCACATTTGCAAATAACTGTTTTGGATACAGGAGATTGATCATTATCTGTGCAAATTCAATTATAGAACACGCCCTGTGACATAATCATAGCTTTCCCCCTTTAAATATTTCCAGGGCCACTGTTAAACAGAACCCACACCTTGGAAAGGTAGGAGGTGGACAGCAGTAGTTACATGAGGGTTGTCTTTCAGGTTCTTAATAGATTTTTGCTTTTCGGAAAAACAAACTAGTTCTTAAGTCCACTTGTGTCACACACTGTAGAGAGAAGAAGTAAGATATCTATGGAGTAAGATAAAAGATGTACTGTATGCAGTAAAACACCAGACTCTTGTGTACTATAAACAGGATCAGGAACTAATTAAATGTTAATAGCTGAGCAATCAGAGCCAGAGCAGACGCTGATGTTCTTCCAGGACTTCACATCCAGCAGCACACGAGTTGGGCACAACACACTGGGCAACAGAGGCACAGCAATAATGAGAACGTCTGCAGTGAGGGTGGCACTCGTCTGGAACAAGCTGTCAAACTGAACAAGCCCCTTTAATTAGCCCCTGAATTCAGAAACTAATGAGAATGACTTCACCAACCCACAGTTCAGTCCAAAATCTTACTCATGGCATCCTAAGGCCTATTCCACTAAAATGCATCTAAAGAATAATAGCAGTAATCAACAAATCAGCTACCAGTGAGCTATAAAATATCCTTCAATAGTGGCAATTTTGGCCATTCTACAATTACAGAGTTTAAAGATAAAGTGCACTGCCAGAAAGACTGAAATGAAATACTACTGCAGATTGGAGAATGGCAGGTTGAGAGGGGCACTATGATCTTAAATTGGTCTTAAAAGGCCAAGTGGTCTTTACTCAAAGAGTTCTGAGTGTGTGGAACACGCCATGTGGTGGAAGCTAAAACTTTGGCTTCCTTCAAGAAACAGCAGGATGAAGCCTCGGATCAAGAAGCTACTAACTACCTAATGGGCCCAAAGTGTGACTGGTCTTGTTGGTAACCATTCTTACGTCCTTCTGTCTGTTTTAACCAGCTCAGTTTTCTGAAGGCAGATGACTGACTCACACCGAGACTGGGTAAACATAGGGATATGCCAGTGTGAGCAGCACATTATCGATGACAATTATATGGTTCTCTCATCTAAGTAAAATGGATCATGTATTTGCCCCTGGGTGACCCAAATATCAAGGAAATGCAAAAGCTTAAATACATCAATTCATAATTTTAGCCAGCAGCCATATCACCCTGCAACTCACAACTAGAAGCCCACTGAAGCTCAGCAGGTGTGAGCCTGGTCACTACCTGGATGGGAGACCTCCTGGGAAAAACTAAGGTTGCTGCTGGAAGAGGTCTTAGTGGGGCAAGCAGGGGGTGCTCACCCTGTGGTCTGTGTGGGTCCTAATGCCCCAGTATAGTGACGGGGACACTATACTGTAAAAAGGTGTTGTCTGATGTAAAACTGAGGTCCTGACTCTCTGTGGTCAATAAATATCCCAGGGTGTTTTCCGAAAAGAGTAGGGGTGAAACCCTGGCGTCCTGGCTAAGTTTCCCATTGGCCCTTACCAATCATGGCCTCCTAATAATCCCCATCTATGAATTGGCTTCATTACTCTGCTCTCCTCCCCGCCAATAGCTGATGCGTGGTGAGCGTTCTGGCGCACTATGGCTGCCGTCACATCATCCAGGTGGGGCTGCACACTGGTGGTGGTGGAGGGGAGTACCCATTACCTGTAAAGCACTGTGAGTGGAGTGTCCAGAAAAGCACTATAGAAGTGTAAGCAATTTTTATGATTATTATTATAATTAATACATTAAATCCTGTGCAGTAAAACCTATAGCAGTAGTTTGACTGACACACAACACCTCAACACATTAGGGTAACTATCAAAGTACATCATATTCCCAAGCGACTCAGTTGGTACAGACCCCTGCTCCGAGGACACGCTGAGCTCGACCACATGTGGGACATCGCTAGTCAATCGCTGACCTGGATTCCCTGCCTGGGGGCCCACTAGCGGCTCAGTGCAGTGCCACCTGGGGGGGGGGGGGGGGGGTTAGCCTCCCAGGGCTCTCTCTGTGACAACCTCTCTTCCTCCTCCTCCCCGTGACACAACCAGCAATGCCAAATTAATTAAAAATTAAAAATAAACAAAGTAGTTTAGTAGTATAATAGGGGTGGGGTGGCCGTTGAATGAACTGACAATCAACCGCACAGCAGAAAACAAGCTGCCCTCTTGTGGTTGACAGACTGAATTACATGTAAACTGACAACTTGCGAAGAGTCCTGGAGTCTTCTTACTGCATTCACTGTACATTTCACTTTACATTATGTACTTAACATACACTGCAGAAATACAGCAGGCAATATACTGTTACACCTCCCAGACAGTGAACAGCACAGTTTCACAAAGGATGGTCCTTTCTTTCTTCCTGCGGTACTGAAGGGTTGAGTCATAAATCATAGCTTCCGGTTGTAATTTTAACGTTTCGAAGAGTGCAGCAACTGTCAGAGCTGCTCTGACAGAAAAGAAGGGATGGAGCTACCTATAAATGTCCTGACTGGTCGGGACACCGGACATTTTTCACAAGAGTAATGTTTGTCACGTAAACACTGCTGCTCTGAACACTGGGGATCCGAACACTCATTACGTTTTAACGTCTAAGATCTGACAGAACGAAGTCATAAAAGATTAACTCAAAAAACGAGAAGTCAAACCTCCTGCTCTGCTGGCATCATTCTATCCAGAAAGGAGGTTCCAATTTGCACAGAAACCTCTAACCCTCAGGACTTC